>NW_022631318.1:0-158045 GCF_010015895.1 Lontra canadensis
TTCCTTCCTTCCTTCCTTCCTTCCTTCCTTCCTTCCTTCCTTCCTTCCTTCCTTCCTTTCTTTCTTTTTTTCATCTGTATGCCTGGAAGTGATGCTAGAACCACTTAAGATCCCATTCACCTAAGCATTTATTAAGCTGGGCTTTGAAGGTACAAGTAACCCTTGGCAACAAATATACTTTCTTCACTTAACACAGGGGAAAGTACTTAGTGCATGAATTTTCTGAGTCTCTGGCAGCGTGTAGTACTTGGATATGTTTTAATTTCATACAGCTTGAACTTGGCCTGCCAGAGACTACACAGAAGGATAAAAGTGGCAAATGAGAAAGCAAGGAGCCCTTAAATTAATTTGTTGGCTTTGACAGAAACAGCATGAGGTTTATGAGAAACATAGTTTGATAGGTAAATAGAACCATGTGCTGGTGGCCAAGGAAGCAAATATTACATGTAACATCAGTTGCAGTCATTTAAATCATGTTATTTTATAACAGCCCTATTTTTCTCTGCTTGCTGTTGCAGTATAGTTTATTAAAAAATTTTAGAAGGAAGCAAACTCATTCTGTTGCCTTTTTGTTTTCAGAGCCCAGAGATCTACTTATGAATAGTGGCAGTCCATAAATACGTGATTGGGTTGAGTGCCTTTTCACTCTCTGGAATGAATTCCTTTTAAATACAAACCAAGACTTCATGCACATGGTTTAAAAATCATTTTATCTTTTTGTTCAGGCTTAAAGAATTTCCTTATCTTTCTTTATTGCTATATTTTTTTTTGTCAAGCTTTTTTTTTTTTAAAGGAAATATGACTACAGCAGAGCTTATATATGAACTAACAGTAGACTTAAGTTCGTAGGTTCCTAATTAATGGTGTTTCATGATAACGCCTTGAAAAGTATAAAAGGGATTAGCTTTGAGGTATGATTGAAGTAGTGTGGTTTATCTGACCCAAGTGTCTTCTGTTCCTCTTTACAGGTAATGTTGAAATCAGGCACCAACATACTTTACTGGAGAACTACTGGCATCCTTATGGGTTCTAAGGCAGTCAAGCCGGTTTTGGTAAAAAATATCACAATTGAAGGTATTGCACAGCAATTTTTTTTAGTAGTCACATATCAGAATTTGGAGCTTGTTAAAACATTTATTAAATTGTTGGTTTGGGTGGCTCAGGGTTTATGGGGCAGGAATTAATACGTTAGGCATTGTACATGTCTAGAGATCCTGGTTTTAATTTTGGCAAGTTGACTGGCTTTTTTTTTTTTTTTTTGTACACTTAAACTAAATTAATTGAATCTGTGTGAAAAAGAAAGCATGATACAATTTCAGTGTCTCTACATAAAATAAAAGGATCCTTGTTAATAAAACACTATTCCTCATTCAAGAAATGTCTATTGTACCAGACATTGAGCCCGCCCAGGTCACTGTAAAAGCCACAGAAATAGAAATAAAATAAACTCTTTCTGTCTCCTGAACCTCTTTTGCCTCTCTGAACCAGCCAGGCATTTGCTGGCCCAGGAGAGCCGGCAATAAACCCTGGCAAGGTTCATTCTCAATTAGGGCTACTTTTAATTAAACCAGTCATTCTCCTTTATTAATGGCTTATATTTTACTACGTTCATACTGGTTCCTGTGACACTAACTCATTAGTCATAGGGACATCTGCTGGCAAAGGCTGGAATTACAAGCCAGAGGAAAAGGCCATTTGTGCCAGGGTCGGCTAGGTCAGAGGGAGCCGAGTTGTCTTTTGACTATTCAGTTTATAATTTTGTATACCTCTGTCACATCTCACCCTCTTGTTAAAGTGTTTGCTCTCCTTAGGATGTTTAATCTATCCCAGTGTTTTGCACACAGTAAATGCTTCCTTGGTGTTGCGTGGATGGGATAAAGGATCCTGGCTGACTACTACTGTTTCTCTCACTTCTGATAGAAGCAGCAAGAAGGCGCTGATGTGCGTGTTGTTGGTGGGTCCTCCCTCCCATGTTCTGTTTTTCATTACCACACAGGGGTGGCATACACGTCAGAATGCTTCCCGTGCAAGCCGGGCACATTTAGCAACAAACCAGGTTCGTTCAACTGCCAAGTCTGTCCCAGAAACACCTACTCTGAGAAAGGAGCCAAAGAATGCATAAAGTGTGATGAGCACTCCCAGTTTTCGGGTAAGACCAGGCTTTGCCAGCTTATGCTCTTTGTTCTTCTCTCTCTAAATTTATGTTTGTTGAGAGTGTAGTGTCTTTAGCCAGAAGTCACACACCAAATGGGGTGGGAAGAGTGTGTCAGAAACCAAGTGTTGAAGGGAATCAGTATTGAATGGAGAAAATACGACTTCTTCTTACCCCTTAGTGCGTGACTTTTCCATTTATCACTTTTTCTGTTCCACACTCCACAGGGATCTATTTCTCCCCGTGCTTTGGTTATATGTACATTAATCTAAAAAAAAAAATCATAGTGTAATTTTACATGATTGGTTGGCATAGACATGTGCTTGGAAAATTTCCATTTATTTCAAATTTACAATGTTCAGTGATAATGGAAAAAATCAATGTCTTATTGGAAAAAATTATGGTATGTTTCTTGTGTATTATGGGAACATTTGTTGCTCTAGGGTAAATAAAAATGCAGGCTTTTATTTTCCTGAGGCCTAGCTAGTTCTTCCTAAATTCATCTGGTGTAAGGTTATTTTAAATTTTTAGTTGTCTGGGTTTTTTTGTTTGTTCTGATTTTTTGCCTTTTTCGAGAGTCACAACATAAATGATTCATTTCTGAAATGCGTTTTTGTGTTGCAGAGGAAGGATCCAGCCAGTGTGTGGAGCGACCTCCCTGCACCACAAAAGACTATTTCCAGATCCATACTCCGTGTGATGAGGCAGGAAAGGTACAGGCTGTGTTCAGTCCACTGCATTCCCTGGTAATCCAACCTTCTTCCCAATTGGAGCAGCCTCCAGTTGGTTCCTGAGACACTTAAATGAGTTGATTTATAATGCATGTCTGTAAGTAGGACGGAGGAAGTCTAAGAATGTAGATTCTCAAGCTTGCTGCCCTGCTTTGATTTTACACTAGTACTTATTAGTGCTGTGGGCCTTTTATTTGCTCTAAGTCTGCTTTTTCATCTGTAAAATGGGGCTAATATCACGTCTTACTTCACAAAGCTGTACTGAGAACGTAAGACACCCTCCGGCTGCGGGTCCTGGTGTTGTGTCTGTCCTAGAGCGAGTGCCCCTAAAGGACTGCTATTTTAACACTAAATTTTTTAAAAGATTTTATTTATTTATTTGACACAGAGAGAGAGAGACACAGTGAGAGAGGGAACACAAACAGGGAGAGGGAGAAGCAGGCTTCCCACTGAGCAGGGTGTGGGGCTTGATCCCAGGACCCTGGGATCAGGCACGATCTGAGCCAAAAGCAGATGCTTAATGACTGAGCCACCCAGGCGCCTCGACACCTAATATATTTTTTTTTTTTTCAAAAATAATTGGATCAGGAGGAGCGCAGCCCTAAAATGTGTACTGTGACTCACAGGATGGAAATATCCTGAAACTTCTCTTTAATTATTTGTTTCCTCAGTCGGTTTGATCAGTAAGAGCCATGCAGCCATAGGCAAATTCAGTTATGGCCGATGACGTTGTAATTGCGTTTAGAAAATGCAGAGTAATTACCATACAGATGGCACTTTGCCAGAGGAAAAATGCACACACGAACCCTGCGGTTGATGTGGCATTTTCTGTCTTACAGTGAGCCTGTAAAGTGTATGTCAGTAGAGAAACTGAGATTCAAGTGGCTGCCAGGGCATCCGAGGTGCCCAGCCGGTTAAGCCCTGCACTCGGGTTTCTCCTCAGGTCATGATCTCAGGGTTGTGATCGAGCCCCAGCGCCCGACTCTGTGCTCCGAGCAGTTTGCTTCAGGTTCTTTCCCCCCTCCCCCTTTCCCTCTCTGCTCACGCTCTTCCTTTCTGTCTCTTTCTCTCAAAGGAATAAATAAAATCTTTAAAAAAGTAGCTGGAATGCAGCACTCCCTCCTTGCGTTTACATCTTTTATATCATGGCATTTAATTTCTTGACCTAGTTTGGAGATATATGTACATGTCAGTATTGCTTTTCTTTTCTTAATTTTGTATCCTTAAGTTCTAAGCTGTACTTTTTATATTTGTGTGATTATTAATCTCATCTTTAGTCCTCAAATTATTTTTAGGAATTGTCTTTTGAGTACTTAAGACCAAGCTCATTCTAGTATTTGCAGGAGAGCCATTACTTACTCAGAATAATTCTACTTAGAATAATTCAGAGGAAGGACAGTTTAAATTAGTGGAAAATTTTAATAATTAGAAGTATATGTATTATTTTTAATAAGAACAGTAACTCAAACAGTCATTAAATTAGAAGGAGTTTTGAAGTAAGATCTCAATGGTCCTATAATAATGGCCAAGGAAGGATTATTTCCATTTAGAAAATACATGTGGAGAGCCACTAAGATGAGTTACAGTTCTTTACCTAAACGTTTTTTAGTTAAACTTGTCTTATTAATAAGTAGGGCAAATTGAATTTGTTTTATTCTCTATACTAATCACTAATTGAGCATCACTGAAGCTTAAATCAATGAGATCTAATATACAAATGGTTCTTGTCTTTGCTGTGGTGAAAATATTCAAAAGTCCTATTTTTATTTTGTCCGTAAGTAGTTTATTACATCAGTGAGTAGTGTGATAAAATGTAGTTGACCTGGGCCTAAAGGGAGTAAAACCATGCATTAAATGTAGAATGTACAGAATACACACACAGGCGCACGCGTGTGCGCGCACACACACACACACACACCTGTGTACACGTAAGCACCCACAGGCATTTTGTGTTCACATGTACACACAAACTACATTTTCCTATTGAGTCTAGGTGAACTCTGAACACGTTCTCAGTATAGAACACATTGCACTTGATCTCCATCAACTCAGTGATTCTTTAAAAAGTGATTTAAGACTTTTTTCAAGAGAGATGTGTCTAGCTTCAGGAGTTAAAAAAAAAAACAATAGAAGCTTAATTAACTGATACAGTAGAGAAATGTAGATTATAGATGGGAATTTTAATCTTTTTTCTATTTCTGTTGGTTTCAACCTTTTCATGTGTTCTGGTTTCCTCTTTTAAAAAGATATTTTATTCTTGCTTGGCCCAGCCTGATGATTTGCTGGTGGCTTAGTGATGTTTTCAGGTCATTCTATGACTGTGGCTCCTTTTGTCCTGTCATTCTCTCTTTGATGTTATTTTCCCCTTGCTTGGACAGCATCCTCAAGGGAAGCAACTACTGAGGTTGACAGACTTTGAACATAATCATGTATATGCCACAGGACTGGTACAGGTTTCTCTGTTCATTTGAAGCTCAGGTATTTGATTGCTTCCCCTCCTATAGGGAACATTTTTCAGAAGTATTTTAATTAGTAACGGAAACCCTTCTAATCCTGGTTGAGAGACTTTCATTAACATCATGAAAATTGCGGTGTTTCTGCTCACTCATTCATTTATTCAGTGAGTCTTCCTTGAGCACTGGTTATGTTACAGAGTGCTGGGTGATGAGGGCAGAACCAAGGAGAGGCAGAAGAAGGCAACTGTCTTCATGGAGGGTAGAGCGGTAGTTGCCAATTTTTTGTTTGCAGCAGACGCCCCTGGTGGTTCCTGTCCTCAGTTTTCTGTTTCAGTAGATCTGGGGCAGGGCCTGAAAATTGATATTGCTCAGAAGTTCCCAGGTAATTCTGATTCTGCTGCTCTAGGATCTCACCAATTTGAGAACAAGTGGTCTGGATTTCAGAGGAAGAGATGGTCTGTCAAAAGAAAAGAAATTATTTCCAGCTCTAGATTAGTGCCACAGCAGAGAAGTCTCAAGTTTTATGGGGATTGGACCCAGTCTGGGAAGGCTTCAGAACTGTATGAACTCTTGGCCAAGGTGTGGAAGAAGAGCTTTTCTGGGAAAGGAGCAGGATGGTGATGATCTGATGTGGGAAGGAGCATGGTAGAGCTGAAGAGCTAGTAGGGTCTGAGTGTGACTGGACTGTGGGGGGGTCGAGGGGGTGGCATTAGCTGCATCTAATGACACAGACTCATGCTAGAATGGGGAGGTTTTGTAGTGGTGAGTCACCTTGAAATTTTTGAGTATGTTTTCAAAATGTTCAGAGCCCACTTTCTACATAAAATGAGATACACTCATATGGATGCATACACATGCACAGATTCAGTGCTTGACATTTGAGCTAAAAATATCTTGACCTCGGGGAGCCTGGGTGGCTCAGTCAGTTAAGCATCTGCCTTTAGCTGAAGTCATGATGCCACAGTCCTGGGATTGAGCTCTGCATTGGGCTCCTTGTTCAGCGAGGGAGTCTGCTTCTCCCTCTGCCTGTCGTTCCCCCTGCTTTTAAAATCTTAAACTTTTAAATTTTAATTTATGCTCTTAAAATCTTTAAAAAATTTTGACCTCGTTAATGGCCACGTAGTCATCAAGAGAAGGCATCTTTTGATGTTAGCACCATATTTGATAGAGCCTCTCATGATCTCCGTACAGCTAAGATAGAGAACTGTGGACTAAATGATATGGTTAAGAGGATATATGTCTAATTGAGAAACTATATGTAAAATATTTGACTTAATAAATGGATATATCAGTGAGGAATGTAGTTGATATTAACTAGTAGTATAGTTGGTATCATGTATTTGTTACAAGAATATAAATTCAATAACATAATTATGCATATCCTAAGTCATACCATGAAGAATATGAGGACACATGAGTACAATCAATATTTGATTTAAAAATCCTCACCTTGCTTGAGGATATTGGGAATAAGTATGTTAAATTGTACAGCAATAATGCTGGGGAGAATGACAGAAGTAAAATTTAGAGACCCCAATGTGCTAGCACATTGAGCTCAAATTAGGGAAGTCAACATTTATTTTCGTCAAAGTGTCAGGTATAGAAGAATTCAGAAAAGAGAAAACATTAACTTGACAAAAACATTTTGAAGAGAATCTAAGCTTTAGAACCTGGCTTACCAAGTAAAACAATACAACAGAGATTTATTTATTTATTTATTTATTTTAAAAGATTTTATTTATTTGACAGAGAGAGATCACAAGTAGGCAGAGAGAGAGAGAGAGAGAGAGAGAGAGAGAAGCAGGCTCCCTACTGAGCAGAGAGCCCAATGTGGGGCTCGATCCCAGGACCCCCAAGATCATGACCTGAGCCGAAAGCAGAGGCTTTAACCCACTGAGCCACCAAGGCGCCCCAATGCAACAGACATTTAAAGAGGGAAAAAACCTCCCAAGAGTACAAAGGATACTTATCTTTAATTAAGAGGGTTCAAGGCTAAAAAACAAGTTGCTCATTTGTTTATCATATCCACAAAGGTTGTCTTAGATCTGCTTGCGGAAGTTAGAGGGATAAGGCAGTTTTGTCAGGGCATCTGCCACGTATAGACAAGGCTTAAGCTTTTATTTATTTTGGGTACAAGAACTCCATAGAAGTAGTAACATTCATACATACATACATACATACATTTATCTATCTATCTATCTGTCTTTTATCTCAGGGAGAAAAGTAATTCCCTCTCCTGCCCTGACTGTGGACAAATAAAAATTATTATTTTTATTATTATGTTCAATTAGCCAGCATATAGTACATCATTAGTTTTTGATGCAGTGTTCATCGATTCATTAGTTGCATATAACACCCAGTGCTCATCCCAACACGCGCCCTCCTTAATACCCATCGCCTTGTTACCCGTCTCCCCAGCCCCCAACCATTCTTCCAGGGGTGTGGGATACTCTGGTCCAACAGCTTCATTCACCAGCTGAGCCCTACGGCTGGGCTGCCAGACTCTGTTAACTCCTTATTCCTGTCAGTGTCACACAAATCAGTTCCTAAAGGGGAAAAGATGGTGTCGGTTACCACAGTAAAAAGAGACTGATTCTGTGCTGGTTCACAGAACTTGCCTACTCTTAAAAAACATGAATAGATCTGCCAAAGTTGTCTTGATGCTGGGAATTCCCACAGAATTTTTGGCACGCCTCTCCTGATATTTTCAGAGTGGTCATAGGTTTGCTAGTGTTTTGGTATCAGATCACTGTTGCAGATACAGTTCTTGTAAAGATGACCAGGATCTCAGCTTCCTGTAGACAGAAACACATTCTTAATCACTTAAAAAAAAAAAAAAATCTGTAAGCTTAATAGAGTACCCGGAACACAGAAGGTAATGAAGCATCTTTTGAATAAATTAATGAATGAGAAAGTTAGTGAGTGAATGTAAACATATTTAGAGAATTGTGTTTTGTCCTTCGCAGAAGGCTTGAGAAAATTTTGACAAACTGGGCAGAATTTAGAGAAGAGAGACCAGGATATTAAACTATTTGATATGAAATATGGTTGAAGTTGCTGGTAATTTGTTTTCAGGTTGGGGAAAAGACCACAGGATGGAAGAATTTGGATCATATTTCTTACATGTTCTACTTGTCCCAAAGAGATTTGATCTCTTCTCTGTGAATATCCATGACATTTCATATTTCTCTTCAAACTGATGATGGTGACCATAATTATGGAAATAGTAGTGACGGTATCAGTAGCAGAATCATCTGTCACTTACGTAATTGTGTGCACCCTCACTGTGTGTGTGCTTGTGTATGCAGACATGGCCTCTAATTCTTTTTTTCAATAGCTGTGCAATTTAGACATTATTATACCCAGTTTTTAGACGAGAGAACTGAGGCTTAATGAGGTTAAGTAATTTCTGGAAGTTTATAGGTAGCCACAGCCAGTAATCTTAAGACTGGAATTCTAACCCTAATTGTGTCTGCTTCCAAATCCAGTGCTTTTGCGTCTTCTTCACATATTTTCTTTTTTTATATTCTAGCACTTTGTGAACCCATCTTGTCACTATTAGACTGGAACCTCCTCAGAGCAAATTGTCTTGTTAATATTTAAATTCCCCACAGTGTTTTCTTCTATACAAAATAGGTGCTTAATAAGAACTTCCTAAGTAGTAAGCTGAAGCATTTGATAGGAAATCACAGAAAAGAGGAAGCAGACTTTTCTGTATTATTCCATAAGGGAGAATTTGGGTGAAATTTTAGAAGGTAAATTCCATTGGTGCATAATGATGTTCAAACAAGCAGAGCTGCCCACTTCTGGAACAGAATGTTTTGTCAAAGAGCAAACTTGCAGCCAAGGCTAGAAGGGTGCCTGCCAGGGCAGGATGTTCTAGAAGGAAGCCTGGAGAGGGGACATTTGACTATACAACTTAGTCATCCCTGAGGCTAGGAAATTGATGGAATATGTCTAGTACTTTCTTTGTCCTTTAATGAACTTCACTATTACAAGTTATTCCAAATGTTCAATGTCTCTTATGCAGTACTTGTGAATTACATAGCAAAGTTAAGGTGTAGGGGACATTAAAAAGTCGGGTATAGGGGCACACTGGGTATAGTGGGTTAAGCCTCTGCCTTTTGCTCAGGTCATGATCTCAGGGTCCTGGGATCGAGTCCCACATCGGGCTCTCTGCTCAGTAGGGAGCCTGCTTCTCTCTCTCTCTCTCTCTCTCTCTCTCTCTCTCTGCCTACTTGTGATCTCTCTCTCTCTGTGTCAAATAAATAAAATCTTAAAAAGAAAAAAGTCAGGTATAAAGGGATACAGCTCTTAGAACTGCCTTTCTTGATACGCAGTTTAAGTAAGTCAAATATAATTGGGAACTGTTTCTGAATTAGGATGATGGGGAAAGACCATCGCATTTCTCAGTGATTAGGGAGTTCAAATTTGTAGAAATTAAAATTTCATGATAGTCTTCTTTAAATTATTTTTAAAAACAGCTTTATTGAGATTGAATTGTCATATTAGACACTGTATCCTTTTAAAGCCTCTGTTCAGTGTTTTCAATATTTTTGCCTCCATCTAATGTTAGAATATTTCCTTGCCTAAGGCCCTGGCTACAGTCTCCAGGATAATGTTCCATCCCCACACTGTCTTCCACATAGAGGAAGAAGAGGGGCTTTGATGCATTTAGAGAGGGAACAAGGATGTAACCACAAGGGAAAAGAGAAAACAGTAGAACCTTCATAGAAAAGGAATTCAAGTAGATGCTGATACATAGACGGCTGAGCAGAGGAGAGTCTTAGAGCGCATTGGACGTTGAGCATCAGTTTGAAGGAGGCAATGGATGCAACTTGGCAGAATGGTGTGGGCCGTCAAAGAGACAGATCATGAGGGCCCAGTGTCTCGTTTCTGGAAAAGATCAAGGATTGGAAAAGGCAGGAAGGCAAGCAATAGCCCACCTGGTTGGGAACATACAAGTCAGAACATTATAGAGTGCAAGGTGGCAGGCTGGAGTGGCAGTTGGTAGACTTGTAAAGCACATGTCATTTGACTCTGATTAATTCAGCCAGTCTACAAATGTGTAGGGACATTTCAAGGAAGAAAGCTGGCAGCCATGGACAGATATATTCTCAAAATTTGTCTAAATTTTAGTCTTCTCAGTCCTGTATTTTTTTTTTGACATGAGAATTGATACCTACATGTGTTTCTTTAAAATATATTTTATTCATGCTTAATATAAAATACTCGGATACTATAGGTTTTCTCTAATCTTACTCGCAATCTGATAGATTTTGCTATATTAGGGCTTTTTGGTTTCATAAAATATTTCATTATTTTATCTCGACTTGCCAAAGAATGAGTTGATTGTCGGTTTTTCACCTGCACTATGAGCCATCTGGTGTTAAGTATCATTTATATTATTATCTTTCCCCAGCCAGCTCCACCTGATAGCATCTGTCCCCAGTAGAAAGAGAGGCATAGACTCAACCTTCCATGTGAAGCAAGAAGTCACGTAAATGCAACTTTTACTCTAGAGCTTTGAAATTTGGCTTCTCACTGTTTAAATATTTAAAGGTGGTGCACATTTTCTAATTTTTAAACATTTACTGTGCTTGGATTCAGAATCATGTGATCAGCTGACTTGTCAAAAATATATTTCCTTATTTTACTCTTTTTACCCTAACTGAACTGACCCTTCTTGAGTGTTACGTCACTCTTTATGAGTTTTGCCTAATTCTTGGGCAAGTTGTTCAACAACTCTCAGCCACAACTTCCTCATTTATAAACTTGAGGACAATAGTAACGACTTCCCACAGTGGTGGAGAGGCACGCAAGGCGTGCCCCCAGGATCAGTGCGTGTGCTCAGCCTCAACGCCACCCCCACTCCCATGCGGGAACTGCCTATTTTCAACAGTGCAATAGCTCACACCTAATACAATGTGATTTTAATTCGTGTCAAAATAAATCAACAAATTTGTGACTTCAGTGGGTCGGAAACTTGTTCTTTCTACTTGCTAAACTGGATTTTTAGAAAGACAATCCCCCAGATATAATAATGTTTTATTTGCTTAGATTCTCTGAGTTTTGTACACCCTTTTTCAGAGGAATTGAGAACCCCTTATGGATACAGGCTCTAGGTAATTTTTTTTTTTTTAAGCTGTTGAGGAAGCCTCAGCAGGAGTGGCATCATTTTACAGATGGGTAGAGAGGCAGTTGGGTGCAGTGACTGGTTGAACTGTATCATGATGTGGGCCATAAAATGAATGTAGATAGAGAGTTATAAAAGGAAAAATATGTTATTTATAATTGTTGAGACATCTACCTTTTAAGCCATTTCCTTAATCATCCTTCTTCAGATAAGGTAATTTGCTCTTCCATAAGAGAATACTTGAGAATAAAATTGAGTGGTCTAAAGGGTGTGCTATATTTAATTTCCTATTAACTGAAAATAGCTATAAAGAACTGCCTTTAATTTTGTTTCTCCATCTTCAGTATTAGACTTATTATTGCAAGTTGTTTTAAAGGAGAAAACATTCTTTCATTAGATTATACGCCTAGTGAAGGAACTGGAGTCTTGTTTTAAAAACTATAGTTATGAAGTTGTTTTTCCCTTTGCATTTAAAATAACTTCTTATTTTTACTGAGCATATTGATTTTGTTTGTGAAATGGCTAAACCATTTAATTTTTCTGTTTTCACAAAGAGAGTAATTTTATAATTGCAACTTTCTGGATTTGGCTGAGTTATAGTGATCTTGTGTATTTTGTGTCACATAGGGGTGTGTGTATGTGTGAGAGAGAATGAGAAGATAAGGTTTAAAAGACTTCTGTCTTTTAAAGTAGAGGTTGTCTTAATTCTGATGGTAGAAGCATCTGCAACAGGGCCCAGAATTAGAAGTACTTTAGCTATGGTTCTTGTGATTTAACATCAGGTTATTGGAAAAGATTCAGAGAGCAACCACATGTATTTGTGAAATGCAGGATTGAAATGTGAAGCTAGACATTGTCTTTTTAAAAACGTACACCTTTTCTTTTGCGATCAGATTGTGCTAGGCATGGTGATAGGTGCTGAGGGTGAGGGAGAGGAAGAGAGTACTGAAGGTCTCCAAACGGAAAAGGCAGTCTGCCCAGAAGCCTATGTCATTAAGGAATAAAGTGCGTGGGTGGCTGTGAGAATGAGGGTTATAATCCCGTATCTATACTTCGAAGTGGAATTCGATGATGATGAATGTGCTGATAGATGCTGTAAGGCCCACCTGTAGCTCATAGTAAAAACATGTGGACATGTGGAAGTAACGGCCATTCTCCCAACCAAAGCTTTTTTCTTTTTATCTCATTCTGTTACTAATGGTTTAGATTCTTTTCACCTGGCCCTTCTGTTCTTTCACTATTTGACTTTTCCTAGGCTTTCTGTTTAATGTTTTTATTACGGAAAAGTTAAAGCAAATAAAGCATCTTATATGACCTGCAAGCTTTTTTTCCCCCTGCAGACGCAAATTATGTACAAGTGGATAGAGCCCAAAATCTGCCGGGAGGATCTCACAGATGCTATTAGGTTGCCCCCTTCTGGAGAGAAGAAGGACTGTCCCCCTTGCAACCCTGGATTTTATAACAATGGATCATCATCTTGCCATCCCTGCCCTCCTGGAACATTTTCGGATGGAACAAAGGGTAGGATACCAGTTGGACCTTTAGTAAAATAATCTTGCTGGACTATTGTGACATTGTTCTTCATTGCTTTTACATAAGACTTATTTATAAAACATACTTATCTCACAGAGACTGAAGAAGAGTTGAGAAATATAATGAATTGTGAGGTGGCAGTGCCTTCTTTAACATACCACAAGGATGGTTTTTTCTAGGCATTTTGTATAATACGTGTAATACCCTCTTCACTGGATGACTCACTCTGCCTTTGAATGTTGATAAAAAAATTCCACCATAGGGAGGCCTGGGTGGGCTCACTTTGTTAAGCATCTGCCTTTGGCTCAGGTCATGATCTCAAGGTCCTGGGATCGAGTCCAGCATCGGGCTCCTTGCTCAGCAGGGAATCTGCTTCTCCCTCTCCCTCTGCCCAACCTGGCTCCTCCCTCCCCCACTCATGCTCTCCCTCTCTCTCTCAAATAAATAAAATCTTAAAATAAAATCTCAAATAAATAAATAAAATAAAATCTCAAATAAATAAAATCTTAAAATAAAATCTTAAAAAACCATTCCACCATATTAAGTGTTAAGGATAGGCACTCTTTTTCCAGTGAGTGGTATGGATAAGGATAAGCACTCTTTTTCCAGTGATATATTTATACAAGTATAAATTATAACCTCTTCTAATTCAGCTTTGGAATCATAAATTACATTTTGTACTATAGTAATAGCAAAAAATTACTTGTCTTGAACATATGGCAGTGAAGAGAGTCTCTTAATTTTTCAGGGTGTACAGTTGAGAAAATGTTAGTGCTTATCAAATAATATAGAAAGCACTGCAGAGTTTGTTTTAATTTTGATAGACAAAAATTACAATGTATTTCAGTTGTGGTCATCTCTCTTGAATATAGCCAGGCTATCTGCTTACTACCCAGAGCCTTTGGTAGATAGCACAAGAGGGACTTAAGAGTCTGATTAACTTGGTTTTGAATCCACATAAAACAGGCAGCCATTAGTGTGATTAATCCAAGTTCCTTAAATCTTTTGAACCTCAGTTTTCCCACCCTTAAAATTGTGAGTAATAATATTTAGCTCATATTCTTTGAACAGGTTATGTAAAAATGTGTATAAAGTACTCTGGTGTCCAGAAGTGTTTGCTCAGTGAACATTTCTAAGGACATGATTAATGCAAGTGTGTTGGATAAATTCGGAAAGGGTTGGACAGGATCCTTCCATTTCATTGTTGCACATATTAATTTAAATCAGGCTTATTGATAAACATGACTCTCAACTCCCAGTATCATTTTTCAACGTAGCCAATATTTTGTATTTCAAGTAATCAGTCCATAATTAAATGGTACTCTGTTAAGTTTAATAACCAATAGGAAGGCTGAAATAGTTCCTTGTTCATGAGGTAGAGGGAACTGATCTTAAGAGCACATACAAGAGAACTAGTTTCAGGTTACCCTTCTTGTGCAGGGTGATTGATATTAGCAGTTACTCTCAGAAATGAAGGAAAAAAATAATTTTAAAATATTTTATATTGATCCTTTTCCTTTTTCATGTTAATCAAGTGTATATGGGTAAACTATATCCAGAAATATTTTTCTTTCCAGATTATTTTAGAAAAAGTTATTAATTCTTAAGAGAATTGATGCTCTACTATCTCTCCTTCCTGCATTCCTCTCTGCTAATTAAAGTTTAGTAGTATTTAGAACGGAGGAAGAGGAAGATGTCCAAATGCAATTTAACTGTAATTATCTCCTTCACCTGTTTCTCATAGAATGTAGGCCGTGTCCAGCAGGAATGGAGCCTGCGCTTGGGTTTGAATATAAATGGTGGAATGTCCTTCCTGGCAACATGAAAACTTCCTGCTTTAATGTTGGGAATTCAAAGTGCGATGGAATGAATGGTGAGTTCAGAATCGGCCTCCTGGACATATTGGGTCATAGACACTCTTGGGCCCAGCTCTCTGAAAACATACCAAATGTGGGTATGTGGAACTTCATTCTTGTCCATTGGCTTACTTGTCTGCCTTCCAGCCCTCACACGGAAATGGTGAATGGGGTGTCACAACCAGTTGACTTCTCTGTAACAGTATGAACTATTTTGCATTTTTTTGGAGTCAGCTTTGAAGTAGATATTCAGGCTCACCATTGATGGTTATAAATGTATTTAGAGTAGCTCACCAAGGGATGTAATGAAATCCATGTCACTTGCCATTTCGAAGAACAGGATGACAGCATTTCTGCCAGCATTGAGTCTGGCTCAGGACTGAGCTGTGTTGAGAGGTGAGGTCAACTCTAAGTCCCCTTCCCTGTGAAATCTATGATTGTGTGTAAAAAATATATGTAAGCCCCACTTATTGAAAACTTGAAAATGTGACAGAGTTTTATGAGATTGTGGCTGAATTTTATTTGTTCCAATATTTTAAGACCCGAGAGAGGCTAGCACTTAGTTTTCTGCAATATTTTCTGGTTGAATGAATGACAGTATCTATACGTGTATTTTTTTTAAAAGATTTTATTTATTTATTTACAGACAGAGATCATGAGTAGGCACAGAGGCAGGCAGAGAGAGAGAGTGGGGGAAGCAGGCTCCCCACCGAGCAGAGAGCCCGATATGGGGCTCGATCCCAGGACCCTGAGATCATGACCTGAGCTGAAGGCAGAGGCTTAACCCACTGAGCCACCCCGGAGCCCCTATACATGTATTTTTAAACTTAATGCTAGGAGTAGCTATTCACAAATACTAGGGTTTTATACCAAAATGCATCCTTTTACTTTCATCATCTCCTTAGCAATTTTAATGAGCCCACTTTTTCTCCACATTACATTTTGTTGTTTTAAAAAATTCTTTTAAATTGCTTCTGTTTTAAGTCAGTACCTATCTGAAATAAATATACTTGGGATGTAGGAAGTGAGGTGAACACATGAAAACGAAGATTGAAAAAATAGTAGGTCCTTGAATACTTCCACTTCTAGGAAGTTATCCTAAGGGAGAAGAAGAAAAAATACAGTAGTAATTACTTGACCATGAGGGTTTATGTTCCTAAAAGATCCCATGATTGAATTCTAAGTTGAAGAAGTTAAGACTTATGGAGGGAAAATAAGATTGGGAAGGCCAGGGAATTGAAAGAACTCATGAAAGCATCGATTGTTTGTGTGTGTGTGTGTGTGTGTGTGTGTGTGTGTGTTTATTCACTTACTAGTAAAGATTATCTGGAACTTTTACTTGATCTTTTGGAGAACTTGGTCTAACTCTCATGATAATACTCAATGGTAGCCACTTGCTTCCTCCCTTACCTAGAGGCTAAAATGTACATTTTTGATAATTTTCAGAAATGTTTAATTATTAATTTGAAAAATAGACATCTCTTCACTATTAGTATGTGATATTAGAATAACAAATAGTCATGTGAAAAATATAACACAAAAATGAAGATAAAAGGTGATGTGTATTTTTATGCCTGGACAGTTCAGCTTTGAGAGGAATAGCATGACAAGAATGGGGACCAAAGTGAGAGGCCCAGGAACAGCCTGTGTCATGAGGGGATCACCCAGTCATCGGTTCAAGTGGATGTGCTTTGGCTAAATTGACTGTGTGACTTGGAGTACTTGGACATTCATGTCTTCTCAGTCTGAATTGTACATAGTTGCAGACCAGATACACAGAAGTACATCTTCATATATTGCAAGTTTGCCTTAAAGTTACCCATAGTTGGAGAGAAGTTACTGTTTATGCATGAAGATGTTCAGTGAGCATTATCTGTAATCACAGAAATTGAAATAGTCTAAGTATCCAGCAAAAGATTATGTTTATGAAAGTTATGCTGTACTGATAGAAGAAATATTATGCAAACATTTAAAATGGCAGTCACCTGGAAAACAATTTGACAGTGTTTCAAGAATTTTGAATGTTCTTCTTCAACCCATTTATTCCATTTCTGGGAATTTATACCTGGGTAACAATGTAAAGGTGTAAAGAAAGAAATTATGGAAAAATATGTTAACTTTAGTGCTAATTAAGAGGAAATAAACTAGATTTTCAACAATGGGATTTGATTAAATTAAATTATGTAATCATGGAACCTATTGTTAAATCATTAAAATCGGATGTAGTAAGGATTTTTAATGGGAAAATGTTTTCAAAATAATACTAATGAGAAAAATCAGAAGATAGTGCTAAATAAAAAAAACAGAAAATAGAGTATCCGTTAAAATCTAAGGTATGTTAAAGTGTGCACTAAAAAAAGATGGAAAAGAAATACATTGAAATGTTAAGAGGCTCTCACTTGGAAGTGGGAAGTTACAGGGAAGTATGAATTGCTTCATATTTTTTTGTTTAGTTTTGCCATATTTAACAAATATTCCTCCTTGATTCACATTGCTTTCCAAATCACCATAACAGCACCAAACACTGGTTTAAAAATATATCTATTTTACCTAGTAATTCTTTCACCGAGATTCTTTTCTAAAAAAATACAGAAAAACTTTACCAAAAATAAGTTTATTATTACAGTATCATTTATAGCACTTAAAAGGTAAAAACAAACCGAATGGTTAAATTGAGTGTGTGGTCAAAGGAGGTAAGTCCGTTAGTGTGATTGGTAAATTATGGATATTAATTATATCCATCTACATGATAAACTATTAATTCAGTCATGAATATGTTGGTGAAGTATTTATGCATAAAAATGCTTATGCAATAATGTTAACATATAAAACCGTGACACTAAATGTTATCAGCAACACAATCTCAAAGATGTAAAAACCTATGCATCCCAAGGTAATGAAAGGAAACTACTCAAAATATAAGCAGTGGTTTTATTCTGGGTGATGGAGTTAAAAGTAAGTGTAGTCTTCATCTTAAAATTTTTCTGTGGTTTCAAAATTTTATAATTTATAATATGATTTCTGAAAACAAATAAATAATGGTACATGGGAGATATTTCTCCTTTCCTCATTTAATGTGGCCATTTCAGCCTATGGTATGTTGATTATTTCTATGCAGAGGACAGACCTCCCATCACCTTCTACGTGCAGCTCTGTCTCCCCATTCTCTTGTCAATTGTTAGCATAGGTTTCTTCTTAGATGCTACTGACCCTCAGAGAGGGGAGACCCAGCCTTGTCTTCCTAACCCTAGTGCTTCTCATGGCTCTTGGCAGTCCATGAAGGCCTCTCGAGTGAGTAAGTGAATGAATGCAGAATAGTAGTTGTAAATTAGGGACCAGCAATACAGCAAACTATAAGAAAGAACTCTGGACCCCAAATCTTCTTCTTTAAGTAATTTGAAATTTCTAGTTTCTGTTGGTTATCTGAGGACTAAGATTTTCCATTTCAGTTTATTGGAAAAGATAAAGACTATATATTTTCATTTAAAAAAAGCTGAATTTAGAAAACTGCTATTAGTTTTCCCTTAAATAGCTTCTGTGCAAAAATATGCATTACTTGATTCTTCCTGAGGAATTATATGGAATGTCTTTATTGATATTAGGAGTCTGCCTCTGCATGCAATTTACAATTGCAGTGTAAACATAGGGAATTCTTTTGGAGTATTTCTAACTTTGGAGGGGATGAGGCAAGATAGTAGAAGCCTAGGGGATCTCATTTCATCTGATCCCTTGAATTTAGCTAGATATCTATCAAATCATTTTGAAAACCTATGAATTCAATCTGAGATATAAGAAAAGAATTGCTGGAATTCTACAAATAGAAAAGTAACCACTTTTTGCAAGGCAGGAGGAGCAGAGACATGAATCTGAGGTGATGTATTGGAAGATAAACCATGGGTTAGGGTAGGAGGGAGGGAGCCTCTAAAAGCCAGCTCCTGGAAAGTAATATAGCCCCAGTGTGCAAAATTGGAACTTTTATAATTCTGCTCCAGGGAGAGACAGTCCTGCCTGAAAGGTGCTCAGGTCATGAAGCTGGGCAAAGTCCTAGGTGGGACAGTGTGGTCTCAGGGTCCCTGAGGTCACAGAAAGAATGGGGGTGTCTGAGCTGACAAAGTTCCTAAGCACTGGAGCGGGGAAACTGGCTATGGTCAGCAAGCCTGCAAGTGGGCTTTCAGCTCTGTTTTCCATAAACCACAAACCATGGCAACAGGGTGCCCTGCAAAGGACAGAACGTGGCAACCTCCTCCTTCCCCCAGGCAGGGTACAAGGGTGCAGAATGATCCAACAACAGCTCTCCCTGTGGGGCTCTGCTCCCTCCCCTCTCTCCTCCCTCTCTGGTCCCCTGAGGAAAGGTGAAGGTGTGAGATACAGTCTTCTTTGGAGTTTGGCACACACAAGAGTGAAGACTGATATTCCCTGAGGGTTTACTAAAGAAGAGGGGCCCCAATCTTTCAGCTCCAGGGCTGGTGATCAGGACACTGCCATTTTTTTTTTTTCTGACTTTTTTTTTTTTTTCTGACTTGCAATTTATTCAGAAGAAAACAACACAGAAGGTAAGGAATTACCCACTGATAAATGGCATGCCATTATCAAGCACATGGAATTGACCCCCAAATGGATTATTCATTTTATAATATTTTTTTCTTTGCAGATTATTAAAAAAAAAAAAAGGCACTGCCATTTTTATTTTCATTTTCTAAAGCGGGGCAGAAAGCCTTCAGAGAACAAAAGCCACATAGAGCACCCAGAGCAGCTTACACTGACCCTGGCTCCCTGGCAAGGGTCGGTGTAACTTCACTCAGGCAAAGACATCTGAGAATCAGTGCAGTAGGCCCCTCCCCCAGAAGACCAGCTGGAACATCAGGAGAATGCAAAGTTTACCGAGCACAAAGAACTCCAAAACTCCAGTGCTAGGGGAAAATAGTATGTAGAATTTGAGGGGTTTTTTTCTCATGATTCTTTTATCTTTCAGTTTAGAATTTTCCTTTTTGTCTCTTTTTCCTTTTCAGCTAGTTTCTTATTTTATCAACTCTTTGTTTTTCAGTCTTTTTTAAACTTTTGCTTTTACATTTAAAAATATGTTCTTCATTTTTGGCTTCCTTTCACTGTATTCAATTTTATTTTTGTATATATATATATATATATGTTTTGTTTTCTTTACAATTTTAGGATTTAGTGTCTTCTAACAAACAGACCAAAATATACTTACGACCAAGTGGATTACCTGTTTTGTCCACCTGGGAGATTATATTCTCTCCTTTTACCCCCTCCCCTTTTTTTTCCCTTTTCTTTTTTGGTTTCTGATCTCTTCAGATTTGTCTAGTGTGTAGTTTGCTTGGGTCATGGTTGATACTTTTGATTTTATTCTCTTGTTCATCCATTCTTCTCTGAGCAAAATGACTAGAAGGAGGAATTCACAAGAAAAGAAAGAACCAGAGGTAATACTCTCTGCCACAGATCTAATCAATATGGATATAAGTAAAATGCCAGAGCTGGAATTCAGGATAATGATTATAAAGATACTAGGTGGGCTTGAACAAAACAGAAAAGACACTAGAGAATCTCTTAGTGCAGAAATAAAATCTAATCAAGCCAAAATTAAAAATGCTTTAATTGAGATGCCATCTAAAATGGATGCTCTAACAGGTAGGGTAAATGAGGCAGAAGAGAGTCAGTGACATAGAAGACAAGATGATGGAAAGAAAGGAAGCCGAGGAAAAGAGAGAAAAACAACTAATGGACCATGAGGTGAGGATTTGAGAAATCAGTAATACCATAATGCAAAATAATATTAAAATTACTGGTGTCCCAGGGTAAGAAGAAAGAGAGCGGGATAGAAGGTATATTTGAGCAAATCATAGCTGAGAATTTCCCTAATCTGGGGAAGGAAACAGGCATTCAAGTCTGGGAGGTAGAGAGAACCCATTCCTTAAAATCAATAAAAATAGATCAACACCCCAGCATATAATAGAGAAGCTTGCAAATTTCAGAGGTAAAGAGAAAATCCTGAAAGCAGCTCAAGAGAACTCTTTAACCTACAGGGGGAGGAACATTAAACTGACAGCAGATCTATCCACAGAGACCTGGAAGACCAGAAAGGGTTGGCATGTTATATTCAGGTTACTAAATGAGAAAAACATGCAGCCAAGAATACTTTATCCAGCATATCCATTCTGAATGGAAGGAGAGGTAGAGAGTTTCCAGGACAAACAGAAGCTAAAAGACTCTGTGATCACTAAACCAGCCCTGCAAGAAATATTATAGGGGATCCTGTAAGTGAAGAGAGAGTCCATAAGTAATACAGACCAGAAAGAAACAGAGACAACCTACAGAAATGGCGTCTTTACAGGTAATACAATGGCACTAAACTCTTACCTTTCAATAGTTAACTCTGAATGTACTGGGCTAAATGCCCTAATCAAAAGACACAGGGTATCAGGTAGATAAAAAAGCAAGACCCATCCATATGCTGTCTGCAAGAGACTCATTTTAGACCTGAAGACACTTACAGATTGAAAGTGAGGCGGGGAGGGGAAATATTTATCATGCTAATGGACATCAAAGGAAAGCTGGGGTAGCAGTCCTTAAATCATTCAAATTAGATTTCAAACCAAAGACAATAGTAAGGAATGAAGAAGGACACTATATTATACTTAAAGGGTCTATCCAACAAGATCTAACAATTATAAATATTTATGTTCCTAACTTGGGAGCAGCCAATTATATAAACTGATTAATAACAGAATTAAACACATTGATAATAATACAATAATAGGGGACTTCAACACCCTACTCACTATAATGGACAGATCCTCTAAGTAGAAGATCAACACGGAGTTATTTCTAACTTTGAATATAAACACTAATAGTCTTTTTAATTTTTTTACCCTATTTAAAAATATTGTTGGAAATCAATGGGATTTTTACTGATAAAGATACCTTTTCTCATTTCCAGGTTGGGAGGTGGCTGGAGATCATATCCAGAGTGGAGCTGGAGGTTCAGATAATGATTACCTGATCTTAAACTTGCATATCCCAGGATTTAAGTAAGGAAAACCAATTCTGATTCCCTTCTGTAAGAATCCTCATGCCTGTTTCCCTGTAGAAATAGATGCAGTAGGACTGCTTTCATACAATATACTTATGTTTTGATGGACTTAGCAAATATCGAACTGTTGTAGGATAATGTATTACATTTAAGAATATCTGAGAATTGGTGATTGAGAAACTGTAACCATTAGTTGTATGTTTAGATGAAGCTGAAAGTTTTTAACAATAATTCTATCCAAATGTTACAATAACCATGATTATTGGATGCTTAGTGAAGAAGTTTTTGCCCAAGTTGTTGTTTGTGGGAGTATTTTTTGGTTTATAAATTTATTTTTTCTCAGTTTTATCTGTAAAGTAGTATGCTATAACTGTTCAAATCCTTTTTTGCTTTAGTTCTCCATGTTGACATTTCCCAATAGGCATATTTTGCTTGCTTTAGGATGGATGGTAATAGTTAAATCAGGAGATTCAAGCATATTACCATCATTGGTAAGCTCCTTACTGGGATGGTCTGGGGACACAGAGATGGAGCAAGGAAGAAGTGGCTGTGGGAAGCCATTGATTAGGGGAAGAGAAGAGCATTGCTTTCAGCTTAATGAAGAAAGTGACTTAGTTTTGTGTCATACTGTATTTAGATGTCTGTTTTTAATTTGTCTGTCAAATTATAATTTTAATCTGTCAAATAGGCCACCAACGTCTATGACTGGAGCCATGGGTTCTGAACTGGGAAGAATAACATTTGTCTTTGAGACCCTCTGTTCGGCTGACTGTGTTCTATACTTCATGGTGGTAAGTGAAAGAGAGGCTTTCAAAGGCAGGTTTCTAAGCTTGGCATTTTCTTTCAAGTGCCAATTCATTCATGCAAGTTGGGATAAGAATCCCATTTTTCTTCCCATTCTTAGGTCCTTGCAGAAAGTTAAAAAATATCTAAAGAAGTCACTAAGAAATGTCAGTGCAGCCCACAAAGAAAGCTTGTGTTCCTCATGGGGAGGACTGAGCAAGGGGGCTCGGGTGATTGATGCAAGTCAGGGGATAGTAATCTGGTAAAAATTCCTTCATAAAGATATGCCATCATCACAGTGAAAACTGTCCTCTAATAACCATTCTGTAGTTCAAATCACTAGGAAGGAAAAACCTCTATAAGGAAACTATTCACTGTTAAATTAATAAATGTAGACAAAAGACTTACTATGTGCATGTCATACTTCTGCCCAATTTTTTCTAGATGGCCTATACATTTCAACTCTTAGCTTGAGAAAAGTAGCAACAAAAAATTTATTAAGATCTTTTATGGGTATTACAATGTTGTTGGCTAAGATTTTAACACTGTAAGTAGTGACTTCAAAGACATTGTTTTTGCTTTTCTCCCAAGTCTTTTAGTAGCTAGTTAGCAGTCTATTAACAGTTTCCTCTGTGACATACAAATTAGATGAAGATTTTTTTTTTAAAGATTTTATTTATTTATTTGACAGAGAGAGACACAGCGAGAGAGGGAACACAAGCAGGGGGAGTGGGAGACAGAGAGGGAGAAGCAGGCTCCCCGCTGAGCAGAGAGCCCGACGCGGGGCTCGATCCCAGGACCTTGGCATCATGACCTGAGCCAAAGGCAGACGCTTAACCGACTGAGCCACTCAGGCGCCCCATAGATGAAGATTTTAATATCTGTAATTACTGCCAGCTTAAGGGAAGGCAGGCTGTTTTCTTCTAAAAAAAAAAAAAAAAAAAAGGACTTTGTCGTAGTAAAAGAAGATCATGAATAATCTTCAACACATCCATTTACTTTTTTTTTATAAGATTTTATTCATTTATTTGACAGAGATCACAAGTAGGCAGAAAGGCAGGCAGAGAGAGAGAGAGAGAAGGAAGCAGGCTCCCCACTGAGCAGAGAGCCCGACAAGGGGCTCATCCCAGGACCCTGGGACCATGACCTGAGCCGAAGACAGAGGCCTTAACCCACTGAGCCACCCGGACACCCCAAAACATCCATCTGATACACTACAAATAAGCAATAATTCAATTCCCAGCTCTGCCTCCATATTTCTTTAATCTGTTCATTCTTTTTCACCGTCAGTGCCTTTACTGAGGTCCTGACTCCCACTCTTTCTCGGTAGCCATCTGTATTCTTTTTCTCTCCATTCTCTCATATATGCTACTGTCAAAATGTTCTTTATAAGCATCAAAACAGTAATGGAGACCTCTACAACGAATCTGCCTTCTTCCCCTTGCTGGTTGGTTACTGCCTATGGCAGTGGCGATTAAAGTATGGTCTCTGGACCAGCATCACCTGGGAATTTGTTAGAAACATAGATTTCTCAGCCCCCTCCTGGTCTTAATGAGAAGCTCTGGCGATGGGCCCGGATATCTGTGTTCTAGCCAGCCACAAGGGTGGTTCTAACATCAACAAAGGTTTGAGTGCCAATAGCCTCTGAATACACTTAAAATTTCTTAGCATGGCTTGGTTTGGGTTTTTGTCCTCTTTGCCCAGCTTCTTTTTACCAAGTTGACCATTACTACTCACACCTCTTTAGACATCCTGAATTTGTTAGAGGGCCGCTCTGTACTTCAGTTCTCATACTTGGCACTCTGAGCCAGAATGGCTCTCTTCCTTTTGCTCCTTTGTCTGGTAAACTCCCACACATTATTCAAGGGGTGCTCAAACTTCACCTCTTCTGGGAAGCTTTCTCTTAGTCCTTTAAGTGAAATTAGCCGTTCTCTCCAGTGTGCTCCAAAAACTCCTTGAGAAAACTCTGTTTTAACTATGTGACTGTATTGATGTTTTGTCTCTCTCACTTGACCAAACAATCCTGAGGGTAGGAATCATAGCTATTTATTTTTGTAAATCAATCTTAGAGTTTTTAGCTCATTGCAGAATCTGTTTTCTTTCCTCTCTGTTTGATTCGGTTTTCTCACAGGATGTTTTGTGGTGTCAATTAAATAGTGTATAGAAATGCTCTCAAAACCATGCAGGTTTTCAAAACCTTTTACAAAGGTAGGATGGCATTATTTGTGGTAATGCAATAAATTTCATTTATTATTGGAATAAACATGTAGAAAGATGATGTTTTAACAGAGAACTGTCTGTGTATTCTGAGCTCCTTTTAGGAAGCGGCATGTATGGTGGTTTGGTCATTTGGTAACGTGGAGAATTCTGTAATGTATGACAAGCACATTCTGTTATTTCTGTCTGTGGTGTGAACTCAAGACACATCTCTCTACAGCATATTTGATTACTTTATAATGTTTGACTCCTATGTTTATATCATAGAAAGAAACAGACATATCTTGAGCTCATGCCACCATATGGTCAACATCCCAGATAATGTAACAGAAGCCCATCCGAATTTCTAAGTCATCTAGTAGGGTTTCTGTAGGGACCACTAATTAGAAAATTCAAGGCTGGCTTTGATTTTCACTTCAAATTAATTAGTTGTATATTACATTATTTGGTTGACTTACTATATTTGTTTTCTAATCATCTTAATGACAACATATTGGTTAGAATGTTACACATTTGTAGGATATTCTAAATATTGAATTTAGCTAAGGAAATCAGAAATAAAATATTTACACATATTCCTTTGGAATTCAAGTTTAAGCAGCAGAAGATGATTCTTTGGACTTAAAATAACATTCTGGTTAATAAATACTTGGAGAAGCCTAGAAGTTGCAAGTGTAGTTCAAGGGAAACTTAGAACTCCTGTGTAAGAGCTGCCTAGCAGAATCTCTCAAGGAAAAAGGCAAACATGGTAAGCCTTGCTCTTCTGTGAGCAGCTTAGACGTTTACTGTGAGAAATTGGAGGAATTTGTTTTCCCTTTGAAGTGTCTTTCTTTCTTTCTTTTTATATATTTTTTTATAAAGGTTTGTTTTTTTTTTTCTTTTTTTAGATTTTATTTATTTATTTGACAGACAGAGATCACAAGTAGGCAGAGAGGCAGGCAGAGAGAGAGGAAGGGAAGCAGGCTCCCTGCTGAGCAGAGAGCCCGATGATGGGGGCTTAATCCCACGACCCTGGGATCATGACCTGAGCTGAAGGCAGAGGCTTTAACCCACTGAGCCACCCAGGTGCCCCATTTTTCTTTTTATATTTTATTTATTTATTTGACTGAGAGAGAACACAAACAGGGGAAATAGAAAACAGAGAGGCTTCCTCTCTCACCCACAGAGCAGGGAGCCCGATGTGGGACTTGATCTCAGGACCCCAGGATCATGACCTGAGCTGAAGGCAGACACTTTACAGATTGAGCCACCCAGGCGCTCTGGAAGTGTATTTCCTAAGCTAGAGTCACCTGCACACAGACACATGCGCGTGCGCGCATACACACACACCCTTAAATGTACTACAATTTGAGACTTCTTTCAGGTTATATTGACAATGTGTTTGAAAAATTGTAATTACTAAGCTGGTAAGTGCTTGCGTAGACTTGGAGGGAGGTTTTGAGAGTTCTAGGGTGACGTGCTCTGCAGATAAATATTCATTGACCCTCCAGGGGTTTTTGTAAAGACATATTTGTAATGTATACACATGTATATTAATCCTGAGTTTGTGCTTTTTTTTGTTTATATTTTCTACTATATATTAGGATATTAATAGAAAAAGTACCAATGTGGTGGAATCATGGGGTGGAACCAAAGAAAAGCAAGCTTATACCCACATCATATTCAAGAATGCAACATTTACATTTACATGGGCATTCCAGAGAACGAATCAAGGTCAAGATGTAAGTTCCAAGCACTTTTTTTTTTTTTTTTCAATGCAAAGATCATGCTCCCGATGGAAATTTGTACAAAATGATCACCTATCTCTCCTGGAGGAAAAGATTTAGTTTTCTATTGATATGGGATCAATCATTTGGTTATGGAGAGGATTTGTATTAAAATGGTTTGAGAGCAAGAACGTATGAAATTGAATAACACAACGTATCCTTTGAATTGTTCTACACTAAACAGATATATTTGCTGAAAGCTTAAGAGAAAGAAAATCTGACTGCAGTTATTAAAAGGTGTCTTTAAGGCTTTCTAAAACTTTGAGAAGGCTGGTGACTGTCTTCCTCTTTTTCTGAATGGTCTGACATTTGTCCTGGAGCCATTAACTGGTGTTGGTTTATTATTTCATTGTAGTGATGTCGCCTTTTATAGCCTGGAGAGTGTGTATGTACACATGATTGGGTTTACACACAGAATTACTTATTTTCTTTTACTTTCCCTGCTAGAGTAGACCTTAATTCTCCCCTAAGTTCGTTCCATTGTATGTTTTGATAGTAACAAGACTTACTTTTGTGGATCTCCATAGATGTGACCTTCCCAAGGTGAAAACAAGGTAAACCACTTAAAGCTGTGGTGACAAATGCAGAACATTTTCTCTTTTCTCTTTGGGCTTTCCCTGGGGAACCCATTCCCAGATGTTATTTGACTCTGATTGTTGATGGGTGTTTGGGTTACCATCACGTGGGGCATGAACATGCTGTGGAATGTTTCCTCATCTTGTTGTTGTCCCTCCCCCAGACAAAAGACATTAATAGTCTAGGGTAGCTCTGTTCTCTACTGATAGAGTGGTGCCACTGCCTGGTGAGAACTAGATCTTGATTGACCCAATGTTACAAGAAGAAAAAGTATAGTTAGACCCAGGGATTTGTTCTCTACTCTGCAACCCTTCACTAGAAATCCATATATAGGTCAGGGAAAGTAGTGGAGAGAGAGAGAGAAAGTCCCAAAGGTATGGTGTGATGGCATCATGGTCAGTGTTTGGTGAGGACCAGAGTCCTAGTCTTTCAAGGCTAACCCCTCTTCAAAAGCTTTACCACTTGCTACCCTGCAAACATCCTATTGTATCATTACAGTTAGGCTTATCTCTGAATAAACCATCATGGGAGATAAAGTTGTTCCTGTGTTAAACCATACCAGTTCTTCCAGATGTAAAGCCTATAAACATGCCTGATCTTGCGGTGATTGTGGATAACCTCCTGGAACTCCATTACTATGGAGATTAGCTCCTAGTGTTAAGATTTAAGATTTTTTTTTTTTTAAAGAACCAAGAAGAAGTAATTTTAATCCACTATCGATTATAAACTGCTAGTCTGGAACACTCTGCTTAGCTATTTTGGTGATACCCACACAAAACGATCTGGTTGTACAATTAAGCCCCAAGGCAGAAGTCATTACTTTCTGCTCTCTTTTTAGAATAGACGGTTCATCAATGACATGGTGAAGATTTATTCTATCACTGCCACTAACGCAGTTGATGGGGTGGCGTCCTCATGCCGTGCCTGTGCCCTCGGTTCTGAACAGTCGGGCTCATCGTGTGTCCCCTGCCCCCCAGGCCACTACATTGAGAAAGAAACCAACCAGTGCAAGGAGTGTCCACCTGACACCTACCTGTCCATACATCAGGTCTATGGCAAGGAGGCTTGTATCCCATGTGGGCCTGGGAGTAGAAGCACTCAGGTGAGTGTGTGTTTCTCTTATTCCCAGGAAAACTTTAATAGAGATACTCATAAGATCCCCTTAATATTTCTCCAGGAACTATGTTGTAATTCTATTTAGAAATGGCCTTTTCATTCTTCTTGTTTTCTCTCCTCTTAGATTTATGCAGCACGTGAACATGTCTTATGTGCCATGAAAGCCCTAGTTCCTGGGGGCATCAGATATTAAGAAAAGCACTCCAATAATAATGGTCTCCAAAAATATTAAAATTAGATTTTTGTGTATTCTGTTAGGGAAGAGCAAGTAAACTCCCTCTGTGGATTGGCCATAGGATTATGGGGAGAGCAGCAAGTATATCTTAGAGTATTTTAAGGGCAAAGGTTGATGTTATATTATGGGTGAAGGAGAAAGTAGTTTTACTGTCTCTTAAAACTGGCATAACAGGGACTTTTGGCTATTTATTAAAATACCTTTTTCCAAGAAACTGGTCTTAGAATAACTTTGCTCTTACTTTAAAAAATGCTGATTTTTCTGTACTCTGCCTTGGAAAATCTAATTATTTTTTCGAAATTCTCTATATTCATGTGATAAACCATAACTAAGACAAAAAAAAGGAAAATATTTTTAAACATAGAACTGTTTTTGAAACACATTTTTCATAGCAGCTAATATTTTGTTTTCTACTATATATTTTTTTTTGTTTCTTAATCTTTAATCAAAGGACCACTCAGTTTGCTATAGTGACTGCTTTTTCCACCACGATAAAGAAAATCAGAGTTTGCACTATGACTTCAGCAACCTCAGCAGCGTGGGCTCATTGATGAATGGACCCAGCTTTACCTCCAAAGGAACCAAATATTTCCACTTCTTCAATATTAGTTTATGTGGGCATGAGGTGAGTTCTGGCTGTCAAAATGAGATAGAGCTGTATTTCAGCTCTGATTGAGTTGATATTTTCTGTGTGGATGCCTCAATAAAATCTCTACAGAAACTAACAACCAAATGTCAGAAACTGAGCTGTGATTGCTTAAATCCTGCGTTGCCTCTTAGCATGTTGGCAGCTTTCTCCAGCAGGGCCAGCCTTGTCTGCCTCTCTGTCCATCAGAGCACTTATTCCCCAGCCCCTGGAACCCCAGAGATAATGATCTTCATTATGAAATGCTGTGCCAGATTTTATGCAAAGAAAATAAAAAGAGATCTGATGACCACAGATGTTTTCAGGCAAAGGGATCTATAAATTTTACATGGTGTGGTGTTTGTCCTGTTCTGATTTCACAGGGAGTGATCTAAAGCACTCAGCCAGTTAGTTACTCAGTTCATTGAATAAATAAATGCATATTAAATATGTGTTTTGCTAAATATTGAGTGAAGCGGTGAATGAGATTCTTTACATTACATATTACATTTCTTTTTGTCCTTATGCCTCTGTTACCACTGTCTTGCCTTCCCTCTATCCCCTCTTCTTTTCTGTCCTCTTTCTCTTCCTTTCTTTTCTATTCTAATTCCTTTCCTTTTGTTGCTGTTTTCCCCTTTCTTTCCTCAATAGTTTCTCTCTGATCTTTTCCATTGTTTTCCTCTTCTCAGTTTCAACAATTTAAGCTTAGTAACAATATATTGTACCTGTATTGTTGTGAGAAGGCTTAGTGGAGGAAGAAACTTTTAAGTTCAGACTGCTAGCTGCATGAAGAAAGATAAGTCGACATTCCTTTCTTTGGGCCCATGTGTGCTCACCCTACAGCTAAGACTAATAAAATCATCTTCCTTTTTCCCTTTATACTGTCCTACATAGAAATTATAAAGCTATAGTTGTTTGTAGTGGGACTATAGTATATTTAAACAGTCTTCCAATTTTTATAGATTACATATTCCAACTGAGTGAATGATTCAAAAAGTAAACTCCTGTATTCCCTTCACCTTCCTCTGTAGTTGAGTAGTTACATGTCATTGAGTGTGAGTAGCTGAATGAAGGCACTTGTAGTGACCAACTATTAAGAATTTAGATGGTGTCCTAAATTTTGCTGCAATAGGACTTTTAGGCTTTCTTCTTCAGACTTCATATTACCTTTTTGCCACAACAGACCAATAAAGGAGAAGGAAGAGCATGTCTTTTTCTTTGACATTAAAACCTTCACCAAGAGTTATCTGGTCTCTTTGAACACATTGTTATCCTTTGAATTGATGGTTTCATGGGTGACTTTTAGTTGCTTAAGTTAGATGGCTTTCATCCAGCACAAATGATGCTTGTAGTTGGAAGAGCAGTGCAGTCTTGAATTTCTATATTCATTGTAATTTAAATGACTCAACCCTGGTTAAACATTGGAATTCCTCAAGAGCTTTAAAAAAAAAAAAATGCCAGTGCCTGGGCCCCATACCATACCAATTAAAGCAGAATGTCTGCAGTGAGGAGAGAGCCACTGCTCTACGAGGGTCATGAGCTCTCTGAGATCTAATGTAAGGACTGACTCTTCCACACACATACACATACACAAAGAGGTTTCTCTTTATGACTTTATTTTCCTAGGGGAAGAAGATGGCTCTCTGTACCAACAATATAACAGACTTCACAGTAAAGGAAATAGTGGCGGGGTCCGATGATTATACGAATTTGGTAGGAGCCTATGTATGCCAGTCAACTATTATTCCTTCTGAAAGTAAGGGTTTCCGAGCAGCCTTATCATCACAGTCCATCATTCTGGCAGATACATTTCTAGGTAAGCTTCATTTGGTTCCTGTATGTATGCATGCAGTTATTCTAAAATTACAGTACTGGTAATTTGTCATTGTGTTGGTATTTGCCATAGATGATGACGGCCTCAGGTAATTCTAAATCATCACTTTGTAACATGGTTGCAAAGCCCCTGAAGTTGAGATCTATTGGTCAATCTAAGTGAGTGCAAGCATCTCCTGAATTTATGCATAATTTTTTTTGAGAGTCTATGCTTTTCATCAAATTCTCCAGGAGCTTAAGAAGCAGAATAAGATTAGAAACCAAAACTATAAACAAAAGCACAGCAAACAAATATTTTATAAACCTAAATCATAATATCCACCACCAGTTTTCATAAGTAAGTTGGTGACACTTAGTAAAGGTGAATGTGGGGAGCTTTATTCCCCGTCTGTCTTTCCTGTCTTTGTAGACTAGAAGGCATAAGAAAGTTTTAAGAATGACCACTTAGTGATTTTTATGGATCGAGTTCATTAGAACCTCTGGGATGGTGATATAACAGTATAACAATTTAACAAGCTTCTTGTGATTCTAATGTACAGCAGAGTTGAGAACCATTGCTATCAACTCCAGAGGAATTTAGCTTTAATTTTCAGCACCGTGGTCAGTTACCGAGTCAGCTGGAGAGGTTGCTGTTACTGCTTGCATTTTGGCTCTGTGGTCATTTTGTCTCCAAGGGATGGGAGAAGTGCCTGACTTTTAGATTAAACAAAATTTGGAGTTGCTTTCTGGAAGTTATTGGGTACAAAAATTTTTTGTTTTCTCAGGTGTGTCTATACTGAGTGAAAAGCTGTATTAACAAAACAGCCCAGCTCTTACAATACAACTCATTAGAAGCTGAGAATTTTAATAATGTTAGGATGTTGAAGTGTTAGAGCTGGAAGGGGCTTTAGAGATCATCTCAATTATTTCATGCATTTTACAGATTTAGGACATAAGGCCCAGGGATGTGAAGTGACTTGAGCAAAATTACAGAGCTATAGAGTAGATTCTTTTCTTTTTTTTCTTAGAGTTTGGAATGGTACTTTATCTTACTGTGAATGCATAGATTTAATACAATATTTCTGGTCAAATGACAGTATCCAAGTAAAGCTGGTTTCTATTCAGATACACAGAGACTAAATAAATCTCATTCTTCCATATTGCTTAACAGCTTCTTTTTTATTGTCATCTAGGAGTGACCGTTGAAACGACATTGCAAAATATTAATATAAAAGAAGAAATGTTCCCAGTTCCCTCTAGCCAAATACCAGATGTGCATTTCTTTTATAAGTAAGTGAAGATGCTGCTTCCCTTGACTATTTTAATCAAGAGTATCTTGGTACCTAGAATAGTAGCTTATTATACTTAATAGATACTCAATGATTAGTTCTTAAATAGAAGTCTTAGTGTAAAGCAGGAAACATGAACTATTTTGAAAATGTTATATAAGTTCTGATATGTATAATATATATCTTTTTTCTGATTATATTTTTTCTATATTTCTACTTTATATCTATTTCTTGTACATATACTTTATATGTAGATATATTTTTTCTTATAAATTGGGCGATAAAGAGACTCTACTTCCTTGTCCAGGCAGTATTTGTAATTCAGACATTTCAATATTAGCCAAAGTAGACACAACCTCTCTTCCCTTTGAAAAATTTTTGTGATTATGACTTTGATTATAATTATGGTGACTTGCCTAAACACCTTGATGATAGCTTATTACTTTACCTGAGGAAATAGTCAATTTTTCCTAGGCAGTGAAAGCAAATGAGCTCAGTTTGTATTAAAATTTTTAATTAGTGAACTTGGACACATTTTTCTTATTCATTGTTGCACAGAGTGTGGGAGCAGTTACACACAGGTTATTTATGTCTTGGTGATCTGTGTTGTGTCTATTCTGTAAAATGCCGTTTGCCCTGCAATAGGTCTTCTACGACTACGACATCTTGTGTCAATGGCCGGTCAACTGCTGTGAAAATGAGGTGCAATCCTACTAAACCAGGAGCAGGAGTGATTTCAGTCCCCAGGTATTCTTACTTCTATGTGGTCAATTTCACATTTGTATTTATTGTGAGGCAGCAAAACTCTCCAGAATCCTACTATTTTAAGACATATCCTCTAGGAATGCAAAGCAGGAAGAATGGAAGAATATGTAGGTTTTTGTTGTGGGGATATGCTGAGCATCTCTTAAGAGGAATAGGTCTTCACCAATTTCAGTACTTCCCCGTCTCCTCAAGGCCGTATTCTCCTCCTGTTTGCCTAAGTGTCTGTTTGTCTTGAAAATTATTTAACTAATTATATAATTATTGTGTTTGTATCCTCGTATTAATTCATAGTGGTTAGTCCTAATTTCCCTAAGAGCTGCTTTATACATAACCTGTCTGATAGTACTTCATCAGTGAACTACCTGGGTGGTCTAGACGGAAGTAATCTACCCTCCCAATCATAGCTTCTTTCTCCGTAAGGGGTGGGGGGCACAGTAGATAATTTGTATGCTCCATTTCCAGCTCCTTCGTTTTCTGATGAATGGCGGCAGAATGACCGAGGTAGAGTCTCATTTGTAGAATACACAATACAATTCATTTAATTTACTGGCACTGAGAGAACAGCTCTCCACAGTCTCAGTCTGACTAATACAGTTTACCTGGATGGGAGCTCTAGAAGAGAACGAGCAATTTCATAGACTCAGAACTCTCAGCTTACCTAACTGTTTTCATGGCATGAGTGCCATTTAGATGGCTGCTGATTTTCATTCTTTGCACTTATTTATTGTTCCGTATATAGATTATTTCTAATCTCTGTGTGGGATTAAGGTACCTTTGGAGCACAGTTTGACTTGCAGGTTTTTCTCCATCAAGCTAGTGAAAATGTATATTTTAAAAAAGAAAATGGTTGACTTAATTTTGTTTTTGATAGTTTCACCATAACCCATGAGAGATTTGAAGCTCTTCTGCTCATGTCACCGCAGTATTGGAAATCAGTGGTCTTAAGTGTTATGGCAAATGCTTGATATCTTAAAAAGATTAGCAGTGCTAACAATATTGTGGGTTTACTTTGGGACATAAAGGTACACTAGTATTCATCTCGCACCAGCTGTGTTTCTCTGTCTGATGGATCTGGAAATTAATTTTTCTTTTCACCTTTTCAAGGTGAGAGAAGTATATGATGAAAGGAGAACACAATGAAAGGTAATAGGTGTCAAGTGAAAGAGACAGGGGGAGTCTGATGTCCAAGAGCCTCACGTGGCAGAGGGTCCTTGAGACAGCATCCAGGCTGGAGTCAGGGCAGCAAACCACACTTTGTTTAGGAGAAGGTGTGGTTAGAGTGGCTTTAATTATTCGGCAATATCCCACCATAGAGCTTTGAGTTCAGACGCTGCTTTTGTTTATGGTAGTACCTCTAAGGTCCTGTTTTTGGACTTAGCAACTAGCCACCCCGAATCTGGCCTCAGGAAGTCTCTCTGATGGCTTCCAAGCAGATAATATGACTGAAGGTCAGGTCTGTCCTTTATTTTTTTTGTTTAAAAATTTATTTGACAGAGAGAGAGAGAGATCATAAGTAGGCAGAGAGGCGGGCAGAGAGAGAGGAGGAAGCAGGCTCCCTGGTGAGCAGAGACCCCAATTCAGGGCTTGATCCCAGGACCCTGAGACGATGACCTGAGTTGAAGGCAGAGGCTTAACCCACTGAGCCACCCAGATGCCCCCAGGTCTGTCCTTTAAGAAAGTATCTCACTCTCCCAACGTGGGTTCTGATGTTTTAAGGTAATAATAATAATAAAAAAAGTCTCATGTTGTTAAATGATACTATTTAGAAACTTGGGGTTTTTTTGCCTTGTGAGAAGAGGAAAAGTTAAGTTTTTCCTTTGACCTCTAGCAGTTTTTTCTCTTCACAGAATTTAGTTGTCTTTGCCAGGGTTTCTCAAGATACTCTGTGGCAGAATACCTTGGGGTGTCTATTTTAAAAATCAATTTCTAGATCTTTCCTGAAACCAAAACAATCTCTTGAGTGTTGAGCATAGGAATATTTTTTAAAATACAAGGCAATTCTTAGGTGCCTGGCTGGTTCAGTTGGTAGAGCATATGACTCCTGATCTCAGGGTTGTGGGTTCAAGCCCCACGTTGGGGGTAGAGATTACTTTAAAATATTATTTAAAAAACAAGGCAATTCTGTGCAGATAAAAATTTTGGAACTACTGATCTTAATCCACATTTTGGTACTTTGGTGATTAGGCTTGCTTTTTTCTGAGATAAATCCTCAAACTTTGCTCTGCGTTTTAGTTTTCTGAAAAGCTCATTTAAAATGTCTTGGTCTATAGGGTAGTCCTTCACCCATATTTGGTAAAACTTTATATGTAATTATGATGCACATTGAGGTTTGAGGACCACTGCTCTAGGGAACAGCCGGAACCCCACAGCCTAATGAGCTAACCTTCTGTTCTTACTTGAATCAGTTCCCTGTGAAGGCACAAGGGGGAGCCCTGGCATCAGCATATGAAAAACAGCAGCTTGTTCTGAAAGAGAGTTTTTTTAGCTTTGGGGCTGAATAAAGATTTCCTACTAACAGTGAGGAAATGTTAACAGAGCCAGGTTTCTCCGGCTACTTTTGAAGAGGATTTACTTTGCAATTTGGGAGAGCTGGGGGTGGGGAGCTTTAAGATCTCCAGAAGAGGGAGGAAGGTGCTAACCGGGCACTTGGCTTGAAAAAAGTCTCACATGCTGTGACCAAAAAGTCTCAGAAGGCAGACTTTGGCAGTTTGGAAGGGATGCCACCCCCGGGAATTCTCCTGTCTTGGCCAACAATCTTGGCAAAGCAGGCAAAGGAGACTGGAGTAGTAGTGATGTTGGTTGGGGCTCTGAAGCTTGTGACCTAAGAAAATGCCATAAGACCCTTAGTCTTGGGAAAATGAGAAGGTCTTAACAGAGCGTGGGCAGGCAGGAGGAAAGGGACAATGTGTGTTCTCTGTATCTCGTAGGAAATTTAGAGGGAATAGCAAATTATCAGGGCCGCCTACTAACCTGCAGTTGGAAAACTGCATCCTGTCTGTGTTTGGTCTGGCAAATGCAGTTGGTTTCTAATTTCACAAAATGTCTGGGGGGGTGTGTGAGACATTTTAGATAAAAACTTAACAGCATGGTATCTGTGGTGGAAGAAATCTGAGAGCCAGAGTGAGTGGACTTTTGGGGATTTCCTGGTGGAGTTTGCATCTTGGCCAGCGAACAAATTTCTAACATATTAGAGTGCTGATAGCCCTAAATAGGTCGCCCTCCAGCCTCTGCCTAAGAAACTTTTCAAACCTCCAGTCATGATCCTAGGTTGTTAGGAAAATCGAAGATTCACCTTTCAATAGGAAAAATTTAGAACTAAATAAACATTGTGTCCTAAGTGTTCTTTCAAATGCATAAGAAATTTCTGTGAATGGAAAGGTTAAAAAAGCATTATTAGAAAGTGGGCAAAAGGAGTCATCTTCACTCTGATGAGAGACCTGCATCAGACGCATTTGCTTGACGCAGTAGGGAACACTGAGGACCCTGGGTATACAGCTGTGGTGGCACAGTCAAGACAGAAGGATGTCCTGGCTGTGTCGATAATTCTTTTCTTCCCGTCATGTGTTCATCTTGCCATTTTGTCCCTCCAGTTTCTCATAGGTAGAGATTTACAAAGAAGCGCACTAAGCCCAGAGGCAAATATCACATTTATCCGGGGATAACTCAATTGGTCTGCAAGTTATTGGTGCTTTGTTTAACATGAGTCATTCTTCCTCCAACGAGGTGGTCTTTAGTAATGATATGATTTAGAGGAAAATCATCATCCTCTCTTTCTCTCTGTCTCGATTTATGTAACTATATTTAACTGCTTGGAGAGTTTATGAATCAGTCTAAAATTGTTTTTGCCAAAACCTCCTTCAGAATCCAAATTCATCTTTATCATAAGGGTAGCCTTGGGCTCAGAGAGTCCAGCTAGTGAGTGGTTCCGGGCCAAATGGAGAGGGGCTACTGATCATTAAAAGGAAAGAAAAAAAAAAAAGAGTTTAGCTTCTGAGAATGTTGTATCTCACAAAACGGATGCTTCGGAGGTCTGTCGTGATAGCATTCACAGGCGGAACATGCCAGAGCTTTATTCCACAGGCTCTGATTTAGAATTTGCTCTGTCAAAGTTACCGGACCTGCAGGACACTTGTGTTTTCTTTGGTGTTTGGGAGAGGTCTCTTGCAGCCAAAAGTCTATCCATTTTAAGGGGGTAAGAGGCAAAGGATAATGATTGGTTAAGTGGGTTCTTTGTTTTCTTTTTTCCTCTGAACCACTTATGGACAGATAATAGATATCTAAATTGGTACAAGTTAAGTTTAAAAGGCAGTGGAATTTAAAACATAAAAGCCAAGTATGTTCTTAGAACAAGGAAAAGTGAGGAGGCATATAAAAGCTCTATGAGCATAAGTAAAAACCCATTATGATCAAGAAATGGAAAAATTGAATACAGAATTGTTAAAGTTATACAGTTCAAGCACTAATGAGTAATCATAGGACATGACATAAAAAGATTATAAAACAGTCAAAAAGTTTAAGGATCCATTTTGAAATAAGGATGATAAAACTCTGACAGGTTTTGCAGACCTGTAGATAAGAGGGTCTGGGGAGTGTTAGCTAATGTAGTTTGTATAGGTCTTGATCGGGTTCTGGCTTTTGGTAATTAACCTAGGAGAGAATCTGCAAAAAGGGAGGTTTTTGCAGGACACTGGTAGAATTTTAGATCCCTGGATCAAAGAGGTATGGATCAGAAATCTTATGTTCAAACTCAGTCATAAGTGGTTGATACTCTTCAGCCTCAGGGCAAAACTGTAGCAAGATCCAAAGCCATTTTATGGATCCCACACAGGAAGGCTCTCTGTCCACTGGCATTCTCACCTGAGAAAGGCTGAACTTCTCAGAAGCCAAAGCCAAGGGGTTACCAGCAGCTGGTTAGAGAGGATCACCCATGCCAGAGGATGCCAGTCTCTGAACTCCAAGATTGGGAAACCCCAGGAAACCCAGAAAAGCCTTGCACGAAAGAAGCTGAGTTAACAACCGTGCTCTGACACCAAATGAGAAAGTTTGAGGCACTTGAAACTATGGACTTTCCCCCGAGTCTCTTGAGACCGACTCCAGAAGGGTCAGAACCCTACTGACAATGTACCTTATTTGAATAAGGTTTAGGCAAAAACAAGATTACATTGTTTTATCAACTATCCCAACAATTAACAATTGATTAGGTATAGGGTTGTAGTAGTTCATAAGAAAATAAGATTATTGTCCATGAATTTTTAGTATGAACCAAGGAGATCCTGTCTTAGATAAGATGATTCATATAAAGGAAGACACTAATAACTCGTAGTTCTGTCCGCTTCCCCCCCAGAATATGTATCCCATTTTAGAATCCAAGATAGAACTTACTTAACTTAAAAAGAACTTACTTTAAAAAAGATTGATCGGAATTTGCACGTTACCAGTGCTATCCTGATGGGAAAGGCAAGCCCAGAAACAAAATAAGGAAACTGGAAAGTCTTCCTTATTTAAGAGTAAAACCATATTATGGTGCACCTGGTTTTCCTTGTCGATGGTGGTTTCTGTACCTAGAATTCATGGCCTATGGTGACAGGGGTGTGACCCTACAGGGGTCATCCTGTGGAATTCTAGTCTTCTGTGCTCCAACTGTCAGTGATTCACATACTGCTCTTCAAACACTTACTTGCTGGTTTCTATGGTGATCTTGTAGTAGACCAAAAATTTAAAAAGAGAAGCTCAGTTAGTGACACCTTTGAAAAGCCAGTGTGGGGAGGATGGAGATGATGGTGACCCAGGTCATCAAAGGGAAAGAGTTTCACATATTTGGCGATAAAGCATTTGTCTATCTTACTACACGCTTTTTTATTCTTAGTAGAAGAAAATCTTTTTGTGTTTTTTTTCTCTTGCATTTTTTTTTTCTATTTTCATTTTCCATGTAAGCACTATTGAAACGAGTACTGCTTCCTACACCCTTGTCACTTCATAGGGAAGGCCTGATTCAAACTGTGAAACTTGGGTTTATAACAAAGAATCAAATTTGGATGTTCCACATTTTAACTGATTCGTTGGGTTGAAAGAATTAAAGAATTGATTCTAAACTAAACTACTTTTAACCTAAGAGCAGATTTTAAGAAGTAAATTCTCCCAGGGAAAGGCAGTGAATCATTGTAGTATTTTGACACTTACTGGCAGCTCTGTAAGTTACATCAATGTCTTGATATTTTCCCCCTGGTTTCTGTAGTTCTACCAGTTATTGAGAAAGTGATGTGCATTGTTAATAGTCTTTTATATTTTGCAGTACTTGAAACTTTCCCAAATTGTTCTCTTATTTTGTCCTTTATAACCACCCTATGAAGGCAGTGAAACAGACATTTCGCTTCCGCTAAATTATAAATATGAAACAGTGCGGGGGGAGGGACTAAGTCACTGGTGGAAAAAAACACAAATCACTTGCAAGTCCAGCCAGAATTGTAACCTGAGTTTTCTCGCCAGAGGTTTTTGCAACTTTAATTAATTTTCCCCCTTTTCTTTATTTATTGAGGTTGTTTTTTTTTTTTTTCCTCAAACTTTACTGGACTTACTCTTTTATTTTCCCAAGATAAACAGCCCTCACTGCCCTTGAAAATGTGCCTGTGTTGGAAAGATAAAATAATTTGGGAAGGAGAGACTTCAGCAGGAAATTATATTGGGTAATTTATGCTAAATGATCAAAAAGTTAATTACCTTTAAAATTTCAATTCATTGTTGTACAAATAATTGTGTTCTTGAAGAACTTTTCTTTCTTTCTTTTTTTAAAGATTTTATTTATTTATTTGACAGAGATCACTAGTAGGCAGAATGGCAGGCAGAGATGGGTGGGGGCAAGCAGGCTCCCCACTGAGCAGAGAGCCCAGAACCCTGGGATCATGACCTGAGCCGAACGCAGAGGCTTTAAACCACTGAGCCACCCAGGTGCCCCTTGAAGAACTTTTCTAATTGGTTGCCCGATTTTTTTTTTCAAAAATGCAGTTTTGAGTTGGTTTTCCTGATGTGGAAGGTGGGAAATAGTGATAATTTTTTTAAGTGGCATGATTTTCATCTATTGTACTTACCTTTTAAAAAAAAGACCTTTTTGTTTCTTGGTCTGAAAATACTTTACTGGCTTTTACAAACAGAAATCAAGGGAGGTAACAGTTAAGCTACTTTTCCTAAGAGCTCCCATTCATCGCTGTTCTCAGCTTGAAAGTACTGGACCTCTGTTTCTGAGTACATTACACAGAGCTGTGCTTTTCTTTACATCCCACGCATGATTACTTCGTTTATAGCATACTACAGGCATTTCGACATTTAGAAGGATAATCCTATAAAAATGTAGACAATTTTTAGGCAGGCAGATTTTTCTTTCAGTGTTCATATTGTAGGATGACCTTAGAATATATACTAAGCGTATGAAATTTTACTTTGTTGCTAGACCAAAAATTACAGTTTTAGACTGCATATCATCACAAAGTCATCTGAAGTTAAAAGTTAAGAAGGGGTGTGTTGGGGTTCTCCCTTTTATTGTGTGTCTGTCTTTTTGCCCCACATGTGTTAGGACACCTGTACGTGGCAGCAGCCCAGGTGTGAAGGTTTCCAGGGCAGTGCTGTGTATGTACACAGCTTAAGGGAAGTCTACTACACATATGAACGGAACACGATTCCCCTAGCTTTAACGAAGTCATGAACAAAACAGCCATTCCCTCCAGAACCTTTCCACATAACTTCTTGCTTCAATGAATAAGGATCCTGTACACAGTAATAGCAGTTTAATTTTTGAGCCATGCTGTGTTTATCTGTCCCTAAAATGAAAGAAGCAAGTTGACATAATAGACCCACGTACCACAGAGCAGTTTCAAAAGGTCTCTATTCAGGCCCCACCTGGTGGTTGGTTCTCTGCCATCTTGCACCTGTGTGTAAGCCCCATCTGTGGTCACTGAGTGGTGATGGTCATTACCTCTTGAAAGACGTCTTCGTCAGACTGAAGAAACCCAGGTTTGCACAGTCATTTGCACCACTGAGATTTGTGTGGACCTGATAGTTGTTTTGTTTGCTTTTATACTTTAGGCAATTTTGTTTTCAACAATCACCCCCACCCCCCTGCTGCCCTCACCCTCTAGACCACGATCCTGTTCATTATTCTGTTCTTGGAGCCCGTTGCCTAAGTACGTCACCTTTTTTTTTTTTTTTTAAGATTTTGTTTATTTATTTGACAGACAGAGATCACAAGTAGACAGATAGGCAGGCAGAGAGAGAGAGGGAAGCAGGCTCCTCGCTGAGCAGAGAGCCCGATGCAATGCGGGGCTCAATCCCAGGACCCTGAGATCATGACCTGAGCTGAAGGCGGAGGCTTTAACCCATTGAGCCACCAGGCACCCCCTAAGTACGTCACCTTAAAAAGAAATGACACCTCCCTTCTCCCACCTGGTTCCTGCCTGTATGCCTAGCGCCCACTCACTGCCCTGCTCCTGAAGCTGTTATGGTAATGACCAGCTTGTACTTCCCTTACAATTCATCTACCACTTCATCCCTCAGCAGGCATCCCCTTGCTTTCTTCTTTTCTCTTCTGGCTAAATCTTACTGAATATTCGATATTTGTTCTAGGCACCCCTTCCATCAAGAGGTCTTCCCAGAGCTCTTTTTATTTTGTTGTCATTATCTCTATCTGTCCTCTACATCTTTAAAAAATAACTTTATAGGGATACGATTCTCATGCTATACACTTGGCTCACTTAAAACAGATAAGCCACTGGTTATTAGCATATTCATAGATAGGTACAACCATCAGCACAGTCATTTTTGAGAGCTCTTCTTCACCTTAAAAAGAAACCTTATACACTTTAGCTATCACCTTAGCTCTCTTTCAAGCCCCAAGCAACCACTAACCTACTGTTTTTATAGATTATCTTATTCTGAAGTTTCATAAAAATAACATCATTTATTTTTTTTAAAGATGTTATTTATTTGACAGAGAAAAAGAGAGCACAAGTAGGGGGAATTGCAAGCAGAGGGAGAGGGAGACGCAGGTTCCCAGCTCAGTAGGGAGTTCGATCCCAGGACCCTGAGATCATGACCTGAGCTGAAGGAACACACTTGAATGACTGAGACACCAGGTAGCCCAATAACATCATTTAATATATAGAGTCTATATTCTATATATTAGAAGAAGAATCTATATATTAGTAGAAGATTTATGTTTTATGTATTAGTAGAAGATTGGCTTCTTCTACTTAGTGTATTTTCAAGGTTCATCCAATTTGGGGCATGGATCAGTTCTGCGTTCCTTTTTATGACCTAGTAATACTCCACCGAATGTTATAGCACATAGTGTTTGTCTGTTCATCTGCTCGTGGACCTTGGAGTTGTCTCTACCTTTTGGCTCTCATGAGTAATGCTCATATGGACATTCATGTACAAGTTTGTGTGTGGACATATGTTTTTCTTTCTCTTGGATTTTTATCTAGAAATGGAATTACTGGATCACGTGGCAACTCATTTTGATGATCTGAGGAACTACCAGCTTGTTGCAAAACAGCTACACCTTTTCCATTCCCATTAGCAATGTTTGAAGTTTCTAATTTCTTGACATGTTTGCAACTCTTGTGATCATCTGTCTTTTTGTTCTAGCCATCCTAGTAGGTATGAAGTTGTGGCTTCATTTCCTTTTAGTTTCTTGTTTGTGGATTTTCTCAGCACCCATACATTGCTTTCCAGTATGCAGTGAGCACTTAAATGTTTCTTGGACTTGATTGAATGTGTAAGAACTGTCACTTCATTTTTTTATTTCAGCAAGTGCCCAGCAGGCACCTGTGATGGATGCTCATTCTATTTTCTGTGGGAGAGTGCTGAAGCTTGCCCTCTGTGCACAGAGCATGACTTCCATGAGATTGAGGGAGCCTGTAAGAGAGGAGTTCAGGTAAGGGACAAATCCATCTAAGCAGAGCTGTGTGATTGAAGAGAAATTGATGAGTTTGGTGTCACTTAAATCACAGAAACTCAGGTTCAAAACTGTGGCTAAAGCTTATAGTTAAATTAATGTCTCATTGGTATGCATTTAAAATCAAGTTTTGTTACCACCAATAAGGTTACCACCATCAGTGTGTTACACTGCATGTATTTCTCTTGTCATTAATTTTTTTCAAAACCATGATTTTTAGTTACTGACAGATACTCTATTATATATATTTTGGGATTTAATAAATCCCCTGTTGGACATTTGAGAGAAAATTTGAGAAGTCTTTTTGTAAACAACTGTAATGAACATCTCTGTTGGGAATGTGATGATTTCCTTAGATTTTATTATGAGAAAAAGATTAATTGGATCTAAGGAGATGGACATTTTTAAGGTTCTTGATACATATTACTAACATGCTTTGGTGGTATCCTTTTGCACTTCTGGGAGTAGTGTCTGAGAGTGCTTAGGTCACTGTACAAGCTTTGAGGAGTGCTGTGTGAAAAAACACAAACTTTTCTTCCTTCAAGATGTCTTCCTATTTGAACCTCTCTGAATTCTATTGAAACGACAAGAAAAAAAACACAAATGATAATAAATCATTGCTAGTGGTGGTAACCATAGTGGGGAATTGGCATCAGAGAATCAGATTCTGATGGGATTTTGGAAAACTGGGATAAAGTTGGAGTAGGCCTGACGTTCAGGTCTCCTGGAGTGGGAAGCGTGCTGGAAGGCTGGTGGCAAGAAGGGATCAGAGAGGGACTGCTGTTCTTTCCAGGAAAGTCTGGAGGAGCATATTATTGGCAGGTCAGAGGGCAGGAGTACAAGAAGAAGTCAGAATGCCCTACCTCATCTCCTGCATTCAGAGTATTAGCAGTAGCCTTTACGTCTGGGGGAAAAACACAGAGAGCCGTTCTCTACATAGGGATTTTTCAAGCTTTACATAGGGATTTTTCAAACTTTAATGACATTGAACCCATAGTAAGAAATACATTGCACAGAAAAGCTAATACACAGACTCCAACTCAGACACATAGCAATATGCCTAAAAATGAAGTGAAATTTCCTGGAACAATACTTATTTTTGTATTTGATAATAAAGTCTAAGCATAAATGTAATATAAAATGTGTTGTCATGAAATAATTGAATATAAAACAGGAAAGGTTCCCAATCTACAACAAGTAAAGAAAAATTAGGAATGTTTTATTTCATTCATCAAGTGTGCATCTTGTGCACAGATGAGCCAGTTTCTTGTTAACATTCTTAGTGGATCAAGGATGAAAAATCTTGGCTTACCAAAAAATGGTTTCTTTTTAGTCCTCATAATACTAATGATACACATTTTATGTCTCACAGTGGAAAGTCTTCTTGATCGTTTCTCTAAAATGATGATACCCTTATCATTTTTTAAGGAATAAATGAGAAACGGATGCATTCCCTTCTTTGACCATCATTTTAACTCAAGGGCTTTGAAAAGTCAGGTGATCTTTTATGTAAACATTCTCTAATATTCACCATTTCTCTTCTGGAAAGCAATGATAAGAACATTAAGACCACGGGGTTGCAATAATCTCTTTAATTTAACTCTCTTTATTGCCAAAATTCTGTTCAGCATGTTTTAAGAATGTTTGGAACAGATAGTTAGAAGGTGATTCTTTTTAAATATTTGCTTTTGCCTTCAAGATATCTTTAGGAACACTTTGCTGTGTTTGTCATATTGAAATACATAATTTCCCTCCTATAGTTCTAAATTTATCTTGAGAAATAAGTAAGTCAACATTTCTGTTATACTTAGATATGGATTTTGAAAATATTTGCCAAATGAGATCAGGCTTCAGTTAGAAAAATAGAAATGTTATTCCGAAGCTCATGTACCTTGCTTAGTGTGCTCAGTCGCAACAGCAAAACAAATGGGTACGACCCGGTAAGTGAGTGTTTATGTCCAGCCTCTGAATAAAAGATTTCAAAAAGTCTGCTCTTTTTAAATTTTTTTTATTTTTTTATTTTTTTTAAAGATTTTTATTTAATTATTTGACAGACAAAGATCACAAGTAGGCAGAGAGGCAGGCAGGGGGTGGGGGCGAAGCAGGATCCCTGCCCAGCAGGGAGCCCGATGTGAGGCTCGATCCCAGGACCCTGAGATCATGACTTGAGCTGAAGGCAGAGGCTTTAACCCACTGAGCTACCCAGGTGCCCCCAAAAGTCTGCTGTTTAGTGAGTTTTATGTTGCACAAATGACAGCTTTCACTGTTTTCCATCACAGTAGACCCTCCCCCCTTTTCCCCTGGGGGATATGTGCCAAGACGCCCAGTGAATGAATGCCTGAAACCACAGATAGTCCCGAGGACTACGTATACTTTGTTTTTCCTTTTACGTACGTATACACGTACCTAGGATGAAGTTTAATGTCTAAATCAGGCACAGTAAGAGATAAACAACTGATAATAAAAGAGAACAATTATAACAATATACAGTAATAAAAGTTATGTGAATGTGCTCTTTCTCTCAAAATATCTTCTTGTCCTGCGCTCACCCTCATGATGACGTGAGATGGTGAAATGCTGTGCGATGAGATCCAGTGAGGGCAGTGATGTAGGCACGTGACAGAGCATGAGGCTGCTGTGGACTTTCTGATGATAAATCAGAAAGATCATGTGCTTCCTACCTGAACCCACAGAAAGTCAAACTGCAGATAAGGGGGGGACTGCAGTAGGTTCAGGAACAAGGGTAGATTTTTTTTGGATGCCCGAAGCCTCATGGGAGAGAAAAATACAGTGATTGCAAAATATCGCTAATGTGTATTATTTAATTTTTTAACAATTTCCCTGTGTTTCCTGCTCTATACTCTATACAGGTTTTCTCTCTGTCTTGACTAAGAGTATATTTTCCCAATTCTGTAAATGTATCTAATCCAGGTGTGTATGAAGTTAAGTTTACACATTACAACAAGTCCTCCACAGAGAGGTTTGTAAACTAAGAGAGTGGCACAACTTGTGGGGAAAGTGTTCTTATCAACTTGGAACTTAGAAATCTATACCAGGTTCTCAGTGTGTGTAGTAAGCATTACTTCTAAATGTCACCCAGTCATGCAGATTTGAAGAGATACTGTGTTATCACTGAGAGGGATATTTTTAAGTTTATCATCAAGTTTATCTCACCCTGTTTGCAAAATATCCCAGCATGCTGGAAGAAGACAATTTTCAGCTGCAGAGTCAGCCATTTTCTCCTTTGCTAATGACGTGCGACTGGATGAAGCAATAAGGCATTCTAATTAATAATTAGGGAATGACTGAGAAATTTGGTCAATAGCTTGCTCTTTTTTTTTTCCCTGAACAATTTGGGAGCTTATGGAAAAGTTAAGTACTCTGAGTTTACAAGTACCTTTTTAATCCAAAGTTTTAACATTTTGTTTATGACTGCCATTAGACATTAGAGCTTTGCCAATTTTACCGCTATTGCACACTTGATAAAACTATGTAATGTATTGCACAGTCTTTTTTTTTTTTTTAAGATTTTATTTATTTACTTGACAGAGGGAGAAACAGCAAGAGAGGGAATACAGGCAGGGGAACTGGGAGAAGGAGAAGCAGGCTTCCTGCTGAGCAGGGTGCTGGGCTCGATCCCAGGAATCTGGGATCAGGACTTGAGCCGAAGACAGACAGACGCTTAACAGACTGAGCCACCCAGGTGCCCCTGCAGGGTCTTTTTTTTTGTTAGAATGCGCTTCACATGAAGCCAACATGTGCTGACTAGAGTTAACGTTTTTCTCTCTGTTGTCCTTGTTTACACTTAGAGATGTAGCATTTGTATTTGAACATGCCCCTCAATTCTCATCTCATTCTTATAAAAATAATGTGACCCATTTTAAAAGTGTTTTTTACATTAAATTTAATGAAAATGTTAGAGTTGTCATGCAGTAAAAAAATTTTAATTACTAATGACTTTTCTAAAAAACCTGAGAATTCTTATCCAAAACTTGGTTGAAACTTTTCCTTAAAGTAAATACTATTCTCCTGTACTTCATGTTTAATTATAGAAATATGTGTGCTTGTACAGGAAAATTACACATTAGGGTGTTATTCTTTTGTTAGGATATCATTATTATTATTATTTTAAACATTTTATTTATTTATTTGACAGAAAGAGAGCAAGCACAAGCAGGGGGAGAGGCAGGCAGAGGGAGAGGGAGAAGCAGTCTCCCAGCTGATCAAGTAGCCCAACGCAGGACTCAATCCCAGGACCCCAGGATCATAACGGAGCCAAAGCAGATGCTTAACTGACTTGAGCCACACAGGCAACCCCTGTTAGGATATTATTAAAGTGACCATCAGACACTAGAAAATTTAATTAGATACAATGATCAAAAAATTGAGTCTTCCATGTCCTTTAATGTCCCTGGATATAATCATCACAAAAATTACTACTGGTCATTATATTTGTTGAACTATAAAAGCATGCACCGTCCTTTAATTTTTTTTTTAATTTTTAAAGATTTTATTTATTTATTTGACAGACAGAGATCACAAGTAGTCAGAGAGGCAGGCAGAGAGAGAGGAGGAAGCAGGCTCCCCGTCGAGCAGAGAGACCAACACGGGGCTCGATCCCAGGACTCCGGGACCACGACCCGTGCCAAAGGCAGAGGCCCCAACCCACTGAGCCACCCAGCCACCACCAGTCCTTTAATTTTTGTTTCTGGTTAGTGTTATTTGATTTATTTATCTGAAAAAAAAATCATTAAAATTGGGGCACCTGGATGGCTCAGTGGGTTAAGCCTCTGCCTTCGGCTCAGGTCATGATCTCAGGGTCCTGGGCTCTCTGCTCAGCGGGGAGCTGGCTTCCCTACCCCCCTCTCTCTGCCTGCCTTTCTGCCTACTTGTGAGCTCTCTCTTTCCATCGAATAAATAAATTCTTTAAAAAATCATTAATATTCAGTATATTGATTTTATTATTCCCTATTTAGTTGCAACTTGCAGTTCGGAAAAACATTGTTCTAACAACACTGAATCATCTGGTTTGGGAGGATAAAAATAAGGACCTACTGTGGGCAGTAATGACCCAGAATAATGTGGGGAAAATAAGGGTGCAGTCTATGTGCCTGCCCCCCTGCCTCTTACCCAAGCCTGCTCATCATGGTGTGCCTGTGTGTCCTGGGTCCAGAGTTTGCTCTTCTTCTCAGGGGAGATGCTTGGTGGGGGAAATGGACCTACAGCATGGGTGGGTGATACCTATTCCCCTTAACTATATTAAACAACCTAAGCTTTCAATTAAAAACATGACTAAGAAGTCAGGAATCGGGCACCTGAGTGGCTCAGATGGTTGGGCGTCTGCCTTTGGCTTTGGTCATGATCCTAAAGGTCCTGGGATTGAGCCCCACATCAGGCTCCCTGCTTGGCAAAGAGTCTGCTTCTACCTCTTTTTCTCCCCACTGCTCGCCCTGCTTGTGCTCTCTTACTCTCTCTGTCAAATAAATAAATAAAATCTTAAAAAAAAAAAAAGTCAGGGATCATAAGAAATTTGAGCAAACAAGCTCAAATGGTACGTCCAGACATACCTTTTTATTCAACCTCCTCAGATGGACCAAGCCTCGTGATCTAGCAATTCATGTTTTTTATTTGGTTTTGTTGTGTTTTTGTTTGTTATTCCCTTTTTCATTCTCTTCTCTATCTCTTTCTTCTCTTTCTGGAGCTTCTTCTGTTAGATGCATGCCAAGAAATCCTCTATGTGTACTATGAATAAGGGGCAGAACCCTTCTCCTTCTGAATCTCATTTCACATGTCATCTATGTGTGTGTGTGTTTTTAAAGGAAACCTTGTATGTATGGAATGAACCTAAATGGTGCATTAAAGGAGTTTCTTTGCCTGAGAAAAAGTTGTCAACCTGCGAAACAGTTGACTTCTGGCTGAAAGTGGGAGCAGGTGTGGGAGCATTCACCGCGGTTTTGCTGGTGGCTCTAACTTGCTACTTCTGGAAAAAGAATCAGAAGTAAGTAACTTCATTGGAGTGACCATGTAAGAACTGAAGGATCTCTTTTGTTGTGAAAATGTTAGACCTAATTGTTGTTACATCCAATAGTTTTTCTCAGAAAGATAAGAAACTGCTCCTATGAAGGAGTTACAGGAAAGACCTTTAAGAAAGGGAACAGGAATGATCATTATTCTGCTAATAGATGATAGAACATTAGAGGTGATTGGATTAGACCTATTTGTTACAAAATAGAGAAAAATGGAGGCTCTGGGTTATTCAAGTAAATGGGAGCAGAGCTGAGATGAGAGGTCAGGTTTTCTCTCTGCCTGTATTTTTCTTTTCATGACAATGTTGTGTCTTCTTGCCCTGATGTTTCTTTTTCAGTTTCTTGTGAGACAACTAAGTATGTAGGCAAATGCAATCTGTATTTACTCCAGAACTTCAGGAATCTAGGGTTGAATATTGAGCCTATTTCCTGAATATATATTGATCTGTTATGAGATTTGACTCTTCTAAAATGATTATATATCAGCGGGGCTCTGAAAGTTCTGTATTGTCGTATCACAAGGCCATTATAATATCCAAGGTGGTGAATTGAAAGGAATGAGGTATGTACAGAAACAAGAAAGACCAGATCACTGACCTCAGTGGTATTCTTATTCTTATGAACTAAACTTTGAAAAATCATATAGTGCCCAAGCTTCCAAATATTGATATATTAAGAAAACGCATTCAGACTTCACGGTTTCTCTTCGTTTTTAAAAAGTTCTTCATAATTGAAGAATTTAATCAATGTACAATAATTGATAGAGCTAACTATACTGCCATGATTCTCTGAAATCCTGGAAGAGATTTGTGTGTCGATGGTAGATAAATGGGAGCTCATAGTGCTTTGGCTATAAGTAGAGACATTGCTTAGTAGAGTAACTTTACCACAAGAGCATTTAACAAGGTGGTGTATGACCACCTAAATTGGTATTAATTTATATTAAACAGCCACTTTATTTGTTTACTATCACTTAGACTGGAGTACAAATATTCCAAATTGGTGATGACAACTAACTCAAAAGAATGTGAACTCCCAGCGGCAGACAGTTGTGCTATCATGGAAGGAGAAGACAATGAGGAAGAAGTTGTCTATTCCAATAAACAGTCACTACTGGGAAAACTTAAATCCTTGGCAACAAAGGTGAGAGCAAAATTTTAACCTGTATTACTGTTCATTTACTAACAAAGGGCCATCGTAACCTAAGAGTAACTTTCATACAACCCTGTCATTAAGTCTTTCTCTCCATGGATACGTATCCAACAGAAATATTCTTAGAAGTACACAAGGATATTGGGGAGTGAGCACTGTGTATTGTGTAATACTGATGAATCACAGACCTGTACCCCTGAAACAAATAATACATTATATGTTAATAATAAAAAAAAGAAATTACACAAGGATATACATTTAAGATTATTCACTGCAGCATTGTTCCCCCTCCCTGTTAACAGAGTCAAAACAACCTTATACACCATGAAAAAGGAGTTGATAAGAAATTTCCACGTAGCAAAATGATGGAGTCCTGTGTGACTAGGCAACTAGTAGAAATGGACATATGTATGTCCATAGGTCCAAAAGAAATAAAAACAACACAAAGACTATTAATATCTATTAAAGATCAATTTATGTTAGTCTTTGCAAAGCAGACTATAAACAATGGCTGCTTTGGGGGAGGCTTGAACCAATGGGAGTCTTTAGTTTTTGAAGTGGTACATTTTTATGATATTTGAATTTTCACAAAGATAATGTGTTGTTTTCTAATATTAAAAATTTTAGGTTAAAAAAGATCTTATCCACTCATTCTTTTTGTTTGTTTGTTTTATTTTGTATTTTATTTTGTAACATGTTTTTTTCACATAGAAAAAGTAAAATTATATAAACTGTTGAGGTATTAAAGGTACCTTATCAGATGCCATCATGTTTGTCAGCTTTGAAATGATTACAGTATCCAAACAGATTAACACTAAGCCTAAAATATTATTTGTAAACATATTTTGTTGACATTCTTTACCATTGACTTAAAAGATGAGAAATTACCAGTGTACCTACACGTAGCTTTAAAAATAGAATGAAACAGAAGAAAAGATGTGTTTCAAATGATTTTCAGCAGGCAGGACAGGTAACAAAAGATTACATTTATTGAGAATGTTTCAGTCACTATTTCCTTTTACTCTCCTAATTTAAGCACATAAATATATTATAAAGGATGATTTAAAACAAAATGAATAAGCCATATTCCCCTTCTAATGGTGATTTAACTTTGTTAGTTTTCACTGTCGTACTTTAGGAAGGAGGTTTTTGCTACGGAATAACAAATGTATAGCTAGTGTTAAGAACTGAAGATTTCACCCAACTTGCAAGGTAACAAATGAGCCTGCCACTCTTTCATGGACAATTTAGGAGGCACAAGACTCCTGGTCAGAGAAAAAGCACTCAATGCTCCCAGTGGACACACTAGCCAGGGTATTAGCATTCGTACCAGTTCCCCAAACCCCACTTTGCTCGGGGCTCTGTGAACAGGAACAGATGACACACACACACAGTGGCTTGCATTACAGGAAAGGAACTCTAGGCTTTGGGAACCCGACTTTTTTTGAACAGGCAGTAATCATGCCAGTCCTTTTCTGCAAAGAGAGATATTACTGTTACTATACTAGACAGTGTGTGTGTTCATTGCTTCAGAGGGAGACTCCATTTCCTGCCAGATGCTCTGGAAAAATATAATTCCTTGAGCTTCTAAGGCTGCTTTTTATACAAAGATCCTTAAAAAGATGGTCTTAAACAGAGGGAAATCACTGTCCTGCTCATAAGATCTACAGAAATGCGAAGAACCATGGAGAATTATCTCCCCAACATATCCAAACCTTATTTCTACACCATCTTGGCTCCTGGTAAATTTTCCCGTCAGTACAGCATGCTATCCACCATTCTGTTTAATCTGTTTGACTGAGGCTGGGCTCAAATCTGGCCAATTTACTGCATACATCATTTAAATAAAGCTACTACCATTAGGACACCAAACAGCAAGATGAGATGAACCTGAATTATTGACTTCAAATATAGCCCCAGGCTCCCAGATCCAACTAGCTGAATAAATCCCATAAACCATGAGGGTCCACCTTAGAAAGCTAGGCAGCTTTAAGTCCCAGTATTGACCTTTCTACTCAGCCTGAGACCTTTGCATTGGCACTGAGATCTTTCCTCTGTAAGATTCATGTGGAAGAGGGTCAAAGGTATTTTCAAAAATTTGCAGAACCCAACATATCTCCCACTTTTGTATACATGGCCATGGTACGGGAACTTAGTGAACAGGATGATGGCATTCCAGATACCCAAAAGAGATGAGTGACTGCACAGACTTCCTCTTGACCCTTAAGGGTAAAGTTGAGGGCAATTACATCGTCCATAATAATGTTTGAACCATGAGTTGATGTTGACCTAAATGTCATCAGAGGCTGAGGTGGTGGCATGTCATATTCTAGCTAACTCAGAGACAATTTTTTTACCATCTTTTCTGATTAAATAACTGCCTATAGGATGAATAGGAATAACACCAGTTACCCCTTCAGAGATCTCTGAATAACCAACAGTAGTCTCATTTTGAAAATCCTTGCAGTTGTCTAAATGTTGATGATATGTTGGGGCTATTTTCATGAATAGTTGAATTATGACCACTTATGACCCCTCGTAGGGTACAAGTTAATGACTGGCTTCTACATAAGAAGTACAGTCCTGAAGGTGCACAGGGTGCCTTTGGAAAGAAAGTCTTACGGTTGTTGGAAACACCAAGTGGGACCTGCATTAGTTAGGCAATACAGTCTGATGGTGCCTGCAGCCCCCTTGCTGACTCATAAACCTTAGGGTTCCCAATTCACTTCACATACTTGTGTCTCTTCTTTGTTTTTGAGAGGCTGCTTAAGGACTGTCAGTCCAACTTCTCTTGTTGGTCTATGCTGGAAACTGGGTGGTGCTTGTTCACTCCATGGAAGGACTGAGCAGAGGCAATGGGAATGTTGGTGTTGATGTTGTTATTCGGGGCAGAAGGTGGGGTCATTTCCTGCTGTTTCTTATAGATTTCTCAGTAAGTTTAAAGGGACTTCTATCTGATGGGTATGGTGGACCTAGTCTTTGACTAAGTTTAAAGTACTTGCAGCAGTTTGAGAAAGGAACACTAATGCACTATCCTTCATAGAAGGTGACAGGGAGACTCTGAAAAACAAATTATCATTAATATCCCTCCATCCTTCATACCTCTCAGGGTCTAAGGTATCTGCCCTCTAGGAACCTCATTATCAGACTGCATTGTTGATCTTCTTCCACTGCCAAAAATAAGTTTTCCCCATTTTAGCTAAAACTTCATCTTATTTCTCCTTATCCCTTATTGGAACCTAGACCTCTGCTCCAGAACATTCAAGTGCAAGAGGGACAAAGGCATTTAAAAAAACTTATGATGGAGACAAAATAGGTCTTCTACCTTTGTATGGGCTATGGTAGGAGGTCTTGATGAGCTGTATAGTCAACCAAGTGGTTGTTATCCTTTTGATCTAGAATCATGACATTTCAATAAAACAATATAGGTGGCTACATTAGGATTGTATTTGAATCTCCTAGACTACCTTCTGGCAGAGCTACCACCTGACATTCTAGGGGTTGCTTAAGTAAAAAGGACACCTCATGTCCATGAGTGGACAGGGTAGAATCCTGGGTTTTAAATAAATGTATATAACCTTATATAGGTGCATATAACCTTAACCATTTTACCGATAATTATACATGACACAGCCAAGAGGAGATGATCCCTTTCTGGGGACAAGCATGTTTAGTAACTGAACGACCTTATTAACTATGTGGACCAGGAGGAAGTAGCGGGGAGATAGAGTCAGAAATGTTTTTGATTCAATTTTGAAAAGGCCCTGGTTGTGCTCAATGATACCTTTCAACAGTATGAGGTGTGAAGATCCATTGAACACCTCTATGGTCAGCCCATTTTCAGGTAACTTTTGTGATATAAAGGGCACCATTGTTAGACTGAAAACAATCCTTAAAGTCACAAACACTAAAAAGGTTTTTTTCAAGGGCCATAATGGTGTGGCTCGAGTTAGCAGATCTGACTGGAACAGCAACCCCATAATGTGAACAGGTGTCAAAAGAGGTAAGGCGCAACTGATACCCCAAAGAAGTGATCAGAGGTGTGACCATCACTTTGCTATGGAAAAACTTGTCAGTTCTGGGCCTGAATGCTGAGTCTTGCATGCTTGGTAAACTCTGCATCTGCAAAAGAGTCCTTTACTTTATGCCCAGTGTGGGATGGCAGATTCATTGCTATGGCAGGCAGAATGATGGGTCCATGCAGCATTGTGGCAGTCTGTCCTATGCAATCTCTATTGTGTGCTTAATTCTCTTTGATCTTTTCAGATCACGAGTCCTTAATGCAAGTATCTACATGAGTGACCCAGATGATTTGATCAGCTGAGATTTGTTTCTGGAATTTGTTTGCACAGAGAGGAGTAAATTTGATGTGTTAAGTCTATAGTTTTCCAAGTGGCAGACCAAATAGTGTATTGACGCTTGGTGATAGCTCAAGAGTTAGTGGTGATCTAATAAGATTTATCAAGATAAGTACTGGCCACAGCTATGAGAATGGCTGTGGGTTCAGCCCACTAGACCAAACAATTTTGTAGGTTTTCAGTTATGTATACTTGGTGCTGAGATAGGACAGCTATAGCTGCTGGTGGACACCCACTGGGTTTCCACTTTTGCAAACCATCAGTGAATCAGGCCCAGACATAAGGTAGAACGTAGATAAACCAAGGACTAGAGCCAGTGGGTTCATTTTTGGAGGTAGAGTAAGAGACAGAGTTGCCCCAAAGGGGTATGCTGCCAGTTTTTCATGTGAGATTGAGATGCTGCTGGGCAGGACCAGCCATATTCTTGAATATACCACTTATATTTGATAAGTGAGACTTATTAGGTCTTTGCCACCTTGCTGACCCACCGTCAGTGTGACCATCGGGCTATAGACTCACAAGATGTGCACAGGAATGGCTTTCAGTTTTGACAAAAACTCAGTTATAAGCTCATAGCTGCTTTTCAGAAGGGCTATACCTGGTAGCCATATCAAGGTAATGAATCTAAAATCCCCAAAGATGCCTCTGGGGCAGGCTCCTTTCCATTGCTGAAGTCTTTGTCAGAATCAGCAATCACTGAGAATTCTGTCCCAAATTGGTCGTTAGGGCTGTGAGGCCACAAAGGTGGAGAGCATGATTCAGCTTGCTGAAGACCAGGTAGCCTGTTCAAGTGAGTCCATGCTGTCTCCAGTAGCAGAGCGTCTAAATAAGTGCTGGACTGTTCCTGCATGACTAGCCAATAGAGTTAGCATTGCAAATCTGGTCACATCGTCTCAAGAAACTTTACTTACATAGCAGTTTCCTGATTTTTGGTGGTGGTGGGGGGTGTTATCAGCCACCTTTGTTGGCAGAAGTCTGACAAAAAGAGGCAATGCTGTTGAGACTGAGACTTTTGACTTGATACTGACATTGTATCATTTATGTCATGACATATTTCGGCACTGGCAAGTAGAGACACTTGTGTGTAATCCTGACACAGACATTTGTTGCAAATGGCGGAGGAATTAGGAGCCCTTGCAATGCCCTGCTATCTCTCCTTTCCATGGGACTGCTCTTGACCAGGGGAATCACTGCTGGTACTTAGGAGAGGAGGATGTGTATGCATGTACCATCAATTCCTTCTAGATTTCTGGATGTAGAAGCAACAACAGTAGCTTCTTGGATAGTCCTGCAGAACTCATCACACAAGGTCCCATTATCTTAGCTCCCCTGATGAGAACCTTCTTAACCCCCATTAATGGAATTCACATGTTCCTCTCCTGTCACAGGTTCTGGTAGGATGGTCGTAAATGTTTGAATCCTTCCCCTCCTCAAGGCTCCCTAACTGATGTAGATGGTTGTGCCTGGCCTTCAGTCCCTCTTGGTGTCAGAAAAACTAATCATCTTTCTCCATAAAGCAGCCAAGGTCAAGAGAGACGAGGAGGAAGAGGTTAAGGGTGCAGAGAGAAAGACAGTTTCTGTGACAATAGCAAGCAAAAGCATTTTCTTTTGTTTTTCAGCAACGCTGCTCAAGCAAACTTCCAGTGTTTTGGTCCACCTAAAATCCTATGTTGCGTGGCAAGGTTATCATTCCTGACATCATCTATTTCAGTGTTAGGACTTCTTCTTGTCCCAGTCCCAGCCGGATTGATTTCAGACTGACACTGGAAGTGTTTTGTCTTTTATTGATTTAGGCCTGACTTGCATATTGGAGCCTTTTTTAAAATAAGGGAATCTACCTTATTTCTTGTTCCATTTTCATAAATCTAAATTATTGCCTTGTTTTAAAATAAAGGATAGGGGAAGCTTCTAGGGTGGGGCTGATCATATTAACTTATTAAGATTCCTTTGGGTCAGTTTCTCATTCTCCAGTGACCTTCCACATAGTAACCCAATCTGGGGTACTAAGAGCCCCATTGCTTGTCAGTCCCTCCCTAGACTTCCTGTGGGGATTTTCTACTGATTTTCAGGGAAATCTGCTAAAGAAGGCCAAAGCTCTGTTACTGCCATGGGGACCAACTACAAAATCTCTGAGACCTTTTACTGTCCTCTTTGAACACATCCAAAGTTGGCATGATAGAGCACAAGAGGTGTTTAGCACAAGGATGGCCCAGCTCTTGCCATTCTTAATAATCATTGACTCCTGCCACATCATCTCCAAAGAGAATCTGCCAAAATATAACAGTTCACCTAGTTTCTGGCCGTAAGTGGTTTCTGTTTTTTCTTTAAGGGTCATTGTTGGTGCATGTCTCTGTAACCTCTTGTGAAAGGGGGTGAAACCTTTTCCCATCAGGGTGTATTTTAGTACTACTTGTTCCCAAGGAGCACACCTGCAATTGATGGCCTGATTGGTGAGGAAGTCCCCAGTGGAGGATTAACAGCATCCAGGCTACCGTTCAGGCAGCCGAACCATGAACTCTTGGAACCACTTCCCAGCATTCAGCCTACAACCACCTCCCCGGTTCCTTCCAGGCAGTGAAATGGAGAACTTTAATTGCCTTGTTGATCAAACAGTTTGGTCACCATGTTCGTTGCTAAGTCTCATGGACTTTGCTCAAATCTTACTAAACAATGTGTGAGGCTGTCATACTTATTCTACTAAAAAGACACCTGTCAATTTTCCATCCTCATCAGCAAAACAGCGAGGAACTACAATGGTTATGAAATTGCACTATATTTGCTAGCCAACAAATCAGCCTGCATACTTTTATGGACATTTTGAAGAAAGGAGTCTCCTGGGTCAGAAATAAAACAAGTCTATTATTCATAGCAGTAGCAGTGGCCAACATGAATGCTTATTTTGTTTCCTCAGGCCCCATCTCCCACAGAGTGAGGTGGCCTAGGTGATACACAGTGTGTTATGTTGCAGAAATGAGCGCTTAGCTTGGGGAATCTGAATCTTTTCTAACAGTCAGGAAGCATGTCTGCCATTGGCTCTGCAGGGGGAGACAATATCAGGGCTGCAAGCAAACTTTTCTTGTGTTCTTCCAAGGCTTTTTGTAAAATATCAACAGCTTTGAGAAGATTGTGTATCATGAAGGGCAATTAATGTCTTCCTCAGAAGACTTGCAGAAACACGAGAGACCCATGGAGAATGATCTCCCATCGTCAGTATACTTAGACCTCTCTTGCCTGATTTGATCTTGTGATTCCCTCTTTGTGAGGGCATTGTCTTGTAATGGAGGAAGCATTCAGGCCCCAGGAAAGATTTTGAGGAAAAGTGATTATCTTTATTTATTTGACAGAGAGCCAGAGAGAGCACAAGCAGGGGAAGGGGAGGGGCAGAGGGAGGTGGAGAAGGAGAAGCAGGCTTCCCACCAAGCAAGGAGCCCGATGTGGGACTCGAACCCAGAACCCTGGGATCATGGCCTGAGCGGAAGGCAGACGCTTAACCAGCTGAGCCACCCAGGCTCCCCAGGAATTACAAGTATTAATAAACTATAAAGTGTTTCCTCCTCTTGCAGTACCTCCTTCATTGTTATTTTATAACCATAAAATTGAAAGCTTGAAAGATTCCTGAAAACAGTCACAGGAAGCATGGTGGAGGATAAAGTTTTTCTTCCTGAGAAGGTTGAGTACACCTCTTTTTGTTCTGAATAGCAATTTTAATTGCCATAATAATTTAAAAAATCATTTCAATGAAAATTTAAAATGCTATGGAAAAACTGAAAGAACTGTGCCACGGTACAGCCACATACCCACCACCTAAATTTTACTCTATTTGATTTATTACCTATCTTTCTAAATCTCTATCTCTCTATTCATTTACCAATAAATTTTTTTTGATGCATTTCAAAGTAAACTGCGGGATTCAATACATTTCACAACTAAACACTGCAGGATACGTATAATTGATGAGAGAATTCAATATTTTCAGTTTTTTCTAAGGGATAATGTTCACATAGAGTGAAATGCCCACATAACAAGTATGCAATCTGATGAACCCTTGGGAAGTGCATATTCTTGTGTCACCCCAAATCCTATCAAAAAATAGAATATTAACCTCATCCCTGGAAGAGGACTCATGTACTTTTGCATGAAACTGATCCTCATCTTCACCCCCTAGAGGAAACTGCTGTAGTGATTTTTTTAAACAGTAGATTTGTTTTGTCTGTTTTAGAACTTCATATAACTGTAATTACACAGTATAGAGTATTTTGTGTAAGTTTCCTTTCACTCAGAAAAACATTTTTGAGATGTATCTACCCTGTGTTAATTGGTGGTAGATTCCTTTTTATTCAGGATTAGTATTCTATTGTATGGATTTGCCAAAATTTTTTACCGTTCTCCTCTTGATGAATACTTGGGCTATTTCCAATATGTAGCTATGACTAAATCTGCTACTAATATCATTAGACAAGTCTTACTGTGTCTCCTATTTAAAAAATGTGTTGTGCCTGGCTCTGTGGAGTGAAAATGGTTGTAAAATTTCTTAACTGTTATGTCATTTAAGATCTGGCTTATCTTATATATATGTTTATTCCTGTCCTAAAGTCAAATCTTATTTGGTATTTTCCTCCCAATACACTGGATGTGTCAGATTTTTTTTACGGGTTTACTTTTCTTGGCTTTTCTCAGCGACTATAAAAATGTGTCTTCAGGGTTTTTTTTTTTGTTTTGTTTTTTGTTTTTTTGTTCGTCCCATCATCACTCATGAGATACTATCTGATAGACATCCTGCCTGGGTTTGGTGCTTTGTCAAATTAGATGCTGTTTCTTATGTCAGAAATATCTGGTTTATTAGTATACGACACATGAACATCATTCACAGACACATACCATTATCCAGTGTGATGAGAACATTACACAGGGTCCCTTAAAGTACAGAGAAGGGAGTGCAATAAGGCTGTGACAGGGAAGGAGAAGCTTCTGGGGGAAGTTGGTTTTTAAATAAATTCTTGAATTTAGAACTCAGAAAAATCATTTGTATGGCATTTTTATGTCATACTTTAGTAAACTGATATCTAGAGAGGTTCCCTTCTTTGTCTAAGAGAAGGTTAGGTAGAAATTAAAAACCCATCTCCTGAGTTTCAATCCGGTGTTCTCCCTTCTGAAATGTGGCATTTCAGTACATTTGCATAAGCAGTAACAGCCTACCATGTACTAGGCCTGGAGCCATGTTTTGGAAATTTTAAAAATGAGTAAGATACAGTTCTTGTCATCTATAAGCCTCAGTTAGTGGTGTTAAGTACACACACACACACACACACACACACACACGTGTAAGTACATGTATATCCCACCTTCTCAATAATAGGAGCAAAACCCCATGTGAACAAAGAGGACACAACATCTAAAGCCCTAGGATGCTAATAACATGATTTTATAGAGTGTTTTCAGTGTTTTTTCAAATCACAGCTTTAGGATCACCAACAGGCCTCTTCCCCTTCTCCCCTCTGGAACATATTGAATCAAATCTTCTCAAGGAAAGATCATAAAAATCTCAGATTTCCTTTCTAGTTTATTCCTGGTACCCTAATGCTCTTTCCCACAATACAATGTAAGCTCCTTGAGGACAGACAGTTTGTGTCCTCAAGTTTAGTCCTGTTCCTGCAGTGCCTTGGGGCTTAATAAACACTGGAATTATCAACGGTTATTTCAATAAAATGCCATCTGGTCAACACGAGACTCCAGGCAAACTTCTTCAGAGCGAGAGAATGAGTGAGTGAGAGCACGGAGGAGATGTGAGGTCTGCCCTCCTGCAGGCACATTATCTCAGCGCAGGCAAGGGAAAGTGAGATGGTGGTGTTCACATGACGTTTTTCACATCCTCCTTTCCCTGTAGCCCGAAAGCTTGTCTGAAGTCTTGGATTTCTCCACTCAAATGAGAGAAAGCACAAAAGTTGCCTTATTTTTTTCTGACAGGTACTCAGGCTTTACTCACTTTTATTTTCTCATTTCACTTCTCTACTTCAGACACACATTGGTTTGCACCTAGGATTGGCCCCACTCCTATTTCCTTTATTTTAAAATACTCCTAGTTCTCTTCATTGTTATTCTCTTTGAAAGCATAGTCCCCCCACTCCATTCCAGCAGACTCCAGAAAGTTCTTCCTGACTTTCACAGTGCAACATTGAGAGAAATCTCTTAATTCTCTTTTTCCCCATTAAAGAAGTACTGATTTTAACAGGCTGCGTTTTGAATGTAATATGCAACAAAAGTCAGCAATGATATATCTGAGTTAAATTTTTGATTTATTATCTAAGATGACTTGTTTTTAATCTTTAGAAGGTATATACCCAACAGATTTTCCTAAAACATGTCAACAAACCCAAAGGATCTTGTGTCTTACTGCTGTTCTCCTTATTTATTTCTGCTATCCTTCTTACTATGTATTCTATGCATCTTGTGAATATATAGTTTCTGTCAGTTCTCTTGTCCAAAATTCATATGGCAAGGTCATCTGTTTCAGCACCCAGGTCAGATATCCCCTTAGGAAGGGTCTGGTCACAGTGGTTTCTTCGCTAAAATATTTTTTTGTGAAGCTGTATTTTTTGGTTATCTATTGAGATCATGTGTTTGCCTCTATTTTTGAATTGTCTGTCTTATTTCTTGGCCATCAAAAGCATCTTTCAGGGTAAGGATGCTATCTGTTTTATATCTGCCACTCTCCTTTAAATGTAAAATCCTAATCACAACGGGCAGGTATGTAGATTGAAATGATTTCCAGAACTTTCCTTTTGGACCCATAAGATCCTAAAATCTTAGTGGAATTTGAATGAGTTGATTTTGCTTCAATGTTTTTTTCTTCATAGGAAAAAGAAGACCATTTCGAATCTGTTCAACTGAAATCCTCAAGATCCCCGAATATATGAAAAGACAGTGCTGTAGCCTTCAGACTAATGAACACAGAAACCTGATCTCTAGTTCTACAGGACTGTAGCTTAGATCCTGTCTTCATATCCAGCACGTTGGTGATCTCACAGAGGGCCATGCCGCTGAAAAGGGAAGGAGGTTGAAACGTTTGATTGCCTTATCACATGTTCAAGTATTTTGCCAAAAATACAAAAGCAAATGGCTTGGGTCTCAACGGAAGATGAAACTCAACTCAGGAAGAGATTAATCTGTAAATAGACATAACTGAAAACCGAGGTTAAGCCCACCAGCGCACTGCTGATGCATGCCATATAATTAATGGGTAACTTTTATTCTTTATAACTTCTACATAAAAAGTGTGCTTTGGAGGGCAGATATGAGCATATGCATTGTGATTCTATTTATGTCTTTTCTTTGTTTATAGTTTGGGGGAAGATTTGAAAAATTTTAAGGTATAGTTTTTTTCCCATTATTTATTTTCCTGACCTTAAAACATCTTTTCTATTAAAAAATGGTGAACAAAGACAATAAATTTTTCATTTTTCCATAGGGTCTTTCTTGATTTCAGAAGCCTAAGTAAGCAGTAACCTTTCAGGAAGAATAAACATGTAAACATGTGTTTGGGTTATCTAAACTTATATTTGCCTTTGGAATTTCATCCTTGTTGGAACTGGTAAGAAGGGCTTGACTGAAAGACTTGAAGGAATATTAAAAAAAAAAAAGGCAAAGAGAAGCCAGACTTTCCATTAAAACAAATAAGCTGATGGTATTATGGAAATCAAATGGTTTAAGACCATTTATATAATGCTGGAAGTATAATTTCAAATGAGTGAGAAGTCTTGTTTATCAGATGACATGCAAAACCATGAAGAAGAAAGTGGGATGGCTTGTGTATAAAGACACATAACTGTGCAAAGGTATTAGGATAATTTCATGGTTCACAGAAAATGGCAGTGGGACACTGGCCCTATATCAAGCATCAAAGTTACATGGTTATTTTTCTGCTAAGACATTGAGGATCATGACTTCCATAGAAGTTTTTCTTTTTGAGTAAATAAGGAAGGAACTCAATTTTGGGAAACTGCATTTAATTGTATTTATAATAAGAATGTGGTTGTACCATAAGTAATTAGGAAATACGTGTTGTTCTTACTCAAAATTGATCCAGGTAATTGTGATACTTCCTCTGATGGATGGGTTACAAGAATTAGCACGACTTGAATATTATCTGTTGAAAGAAGTTTGAATGAAGTTGGCTCTGACTAATTGTGTGTAAACCTTTATTGTTTTAGAACTGGGAAAGAGGGGAGTTTACTGACCACTGATGATCTAAGGTGCTCTGGTTTGTTTTCAATAAACAGTAATCTTTGTAGATCTTAATCTAGAATTTTTTTAAAAAGACTGGTGATTGCCTGAGAGGCAGGCCATAGGGGCAGGGTTTGTGTAAGATTTGCCCCAAGCCTTTCAAGGAAGTATGACTTGTAACTTTTGATTCAGCAGGTGATGTCTTTATTTTGGTGGAAAGTGGGAGAAAAATAAATAATTGCAGTTACTCGACTGGTAGGTGAAACCCTGAACCATCCTGTTATCGTTGGATGAATGTTCGTTTTTGTGTACATCTTTGCCGTGGGATTCATCAGTATAGGTGAGGTTGCCGTGATTTTGTTGTTTGTCGTGAAATTCAGGAAGGACGTCACTTAGCATCAACCTTTTTCACATTCAGTTTCTTAAATCTTGCTTTTTAATAAGAAATTATTTTGGCATTGCTCACATTTATCCTGGTAACTGTGCTGATGAACCTTTCCCATCTTGATCAAAATTTAAACAGAAGAATGACAATACATGGGAGATGCTTCTTTTCAGAGGAGCCCTGGCAAAGGTGTCCAGGCTGGACAGAGCTAGGAGGTTCCACATAGTCACTTGTCACCTCTCTTCATCTTCAGCTGTGTTCCATGTGTATGTACCAAGCCATAGAGATAATTGGGATTTGCTCCCAGGTAGCTTCTTTCTTCTCCTGTCACCAGACTAAAATCTCTGACATGTCAAAAAATGCCTTAAATTTTAATGAACTCTCTGAAAATGTAGTTTGTATTGAAGAATTTATTTTATTTCTAATTTTAGATATATAAAATAGATTTTGTCAGCTCAGTCCCATCTTTGGAAAGGAGCTGCCTTTCCCCCTTTGGATCCCAGTGATCTGTCATTTTATTCCAAGCACTGAGGGAGTATGAAAGAAATAATATCATGAGGAGAATATTCAGACCAATCTTGGCTATAAAATTCACTGTAATTTTATGTCTTGCCTTTGTGGAGCTTAGTGGAATGTTGAAGTCATAAACAAATTAATCATGTTTCTGTGACTTTTAATAGACATTTGTTGTTTTTTTCCCCTCATAAATGGTAGGAGAAGTTCTAGATTATTTTTCTAAAAGGCACAGGTTTTGAAGCCTTAAATACTACATTAAGCCCACTCTCGTCTATAATATCTCCTAGCACTCTGTCAAAACATATTTAAATCGCTTCTCCACTGGATGAGACAATGTCTTCTATGGGTAAATTACATCATGCCATTTAACAATGTTGAGCAATTTGATATGTGTCCACTTGATTTAAAAGACTGAATTTTATTCCTGTTGACTTTTCCCCTTTTTGGTTACTAGTAAATCAAGTCCTTTCCAGGATTAAAAATGTTTCATAGTATTTTTGTGTAGAGTTTTGTGATTATTTTCTTCCCAAGGAGAAAAGGTGGTTTAAAGGGTGATGTGGAGGAATTGCTTGGCTCCAGTCATTTATGAACTGGAGTCTCTAGGTTCCCAGGTGATGGGTCATGATTGACTGATTCTTCAAGACAGATTGGGACAACTGTCTTTTGACATCTATTAGTAGAACTACTTCATGTGGCTCTTGGTGATTCCTAATGAAAGGTTTATGTGCAGATCATTTCTCTCTTCCTCATGAAAGTAAATTTCCTGGAAGTTGGAGTGGGAAGATGACTTCACTGGCAAGTTTAAAGTCAGTGTATTGCTCACATTTATCTTTTTTAAATAGAAGATATGTAGAGTAGGTCTTCCTCTTGAGAGAAAATATCCTCACATATCTTATCATAACGATGGATGTTAGCTCGATTTACAGGACGAAGTCCTAAATTCAGGTTGCCCTAAAGATGTCCCATGGTGAGTAAACTTTAAAACAACAACAAAAAAAGAACCCCCAAATCAAAAAAAAAAAAAACAGCAAAAAAACAAAAACAAAAACAAAACAAAAAAACAACCCAACATCTGATGCATTCATTGAATGTTAAATGGATTTCACCCTCACATTGACTGGCTAGAGATGACACTCTTGCTGGATTTTATTTCTTTTAGCTTAACATTTTCAGATGAGTTCCTTTTAGGATCATAAATGAAGGAAGTAAAGCTTGAAGATGGGGACAAATATTTGAAAACTGGTAACACTATTGTAGTGGATATTGATATTACCATCTCAATTGATACTACTATTGTAGTTGTCTAGATCAGAGAGACCAGCAAACTTATGCTGTAAAGGACCAAGTAGTAAATATTTTCAGCCTTGCAGGGCATGTGGTCTCTTTTGCAAGTCTGTAGTATGAAAGCAGTCACAGACAATAATGTAAACCAATGGGCGTGGCTACATGCCAATAAAATTTTATTTATATACATGGAAATTTGAGTGTCATTTAAATTTCACTTGTCATGACATATTCTTCTTTGATTCTTTCCTCAACTATTGCAAAATGTGGAAGCATTCTTGGTTCACAGGCCTTCTGAAGATGGTGCTGGACTAGGATTTGGCCTGCGAGCTGTGGTTTGGTGACCATTAGTTTTAATCACCGCCACCCACAAACAAAATGATGCAGAAGAATCTGATTTGGCCTGTTAGGTGCTTAGCACCTCAAAAAGTTTCTCAAGTCTCTAGAGATGTGCAGGAAGGAAATAACCCATCACGCTCCCTTGATGATGTAATCACCTACACAAAGGCACTGCGTTTCTCTTGTAGTTTTGGGACTCAGTTCTAGATATTGACTAGCAAATGATAAAGCTAGAGTATGTGAGTAGGTTCAAATTCAACCAGCAAGATTGATTTACACACCTTTTCTTATTGGGATTTGTGTAATAGTTATTGCTAAGATAAGTGGATTTGGAGATACTACTCAGTCTTACATATAGATCCGTTTAAAGTAACCGTACTATCCCCAAGTAGGGGCTGTTGATGTATACAAGTAGTTTCAGCATAAAATCTTGAATCCCAGCTTGAATCTTGACCAGAGAGGCTCACCTGATCCATCTGCCTGCGTCCAGGCAAGCACACACCTCCATCCACACAAGTTTACCAAATCCTATTTTAAGACCTACTGAGCTACAAAAGACGGGATTCCTTTAATGATGGTGGCTCGAGAAATGGACCTCTAATTTCCTTGAATAAAATGTCCCAGTTCAGCTTTTAATCTGTTGGAATTTTCATCTTATTAATGAGTCTTAGAAGAAGAGCTCTAAAATAGCTTGTGGATATCGGTAGATTCTGTGTGGAGCGGAGCAATTCTTCCTTTATCTCAGATGGCTGCTTTCAGATTACATTGTTTGGGTGAAGTAAAAGAGTTAAACCAGTGGGAGTTCTATAAACCTCAACTTTGTGTCACAAGGCAGGGGCGATCATGGCCTTCTTCACAGGTTTGGACCTTTGTTATTAGAGCTATGGCCGTTAGAATCCACACTGCCATTCCATGTTCCTGGCACCTCACTTTTCTTGGCTTCTCCAGGCTTATAGCGAAGAGCTCTGGGACCTGAAACTATCGTGATGGCTAAGTGAGGAAAGCAGGGGCTAGCCCAGGGAAAGTGGAGGAGAAGGTTGTAAAAGTGCACTGTCTGAATCACATTCTTTATCAGCTTCTTTCTTAATCTGTCCCTTGTGTGGTCTGCCAACCAGCTTGCCCCACAACTTGAAAACGGGGACTTTTTTATATTACCATGATGAATCTGAGTGGGCAAGAGGATCTAGTAGTATTTAAACTGGAGAGGACCCAGAGCGCTTCAGGGACTGTAAACACTCTGAATGCCAACGGTTGTCACCCATAGCATTAGGTTCTGATATGTTAATAAGTAGGGCAGATCGTCCTGCTTGACCTCCTGAAACTCAGGAACAGTTTGCAAAGAAGGATCGGCTCAACCAGTTTTATATTCTGGAAGGATGAAATGTTCTTACCAGAGTTAAAAAAAAAAAAAATCAAAACCTATTTGTTCGAAATAGCTTATGTAAAAATTGTTTTACAGTTGCTGTTTTTCCATACATACTCTGAATGTTTTTCCAAAAAATTATTTCTAGAGATCACATGTTAAGTCAGGCTCTTTCCAATAGGAAACAAGGCTTAGGGCAAAGAAGGAGAGAATGATGAGAACTGTCAGTTACTCTGTGTCCAGTGTGCAGGCGGAGTGTGAAAGGTACAGTGGCCCGTAGGTCAAAACCCTCCTCCCCAGTCCAGTGTTCTCAAGATTCACCCATGTCCTCATTGCCTTGTTTAAGAAGATCCATGATCAGTTTGATTGTTTTAGGCATCAGCTGTGTCTCTGAACCACCCATCTGACACGGCCTTCCTCCAGCTGTCACATCCCATCAATGGATTATGTTTATTCTCCCTCCCATCAGCCTGGCCTCAGTCTTTACCTTGAACAGATGCTCATTTGGGTTGCACGTATCTGGCACTCCCACCACTGTTCCCCACAGCAGGATGCTCTTCTGCCATTTACTGCCTTGAATCTACTATCCAGTCCTCTCCACCCACTCCCCCCAGTACAGGTTCTTCCTTGAATATGAGTTTCAGAGACTGATTTGCACTGCTGTCTTTGAGCATCTGATGACTTCTGGATGGATTGGTTCCATTGCTGATCCAAATGCATTCAGAAGGAAGGAGAGAATTTCAAACATCTGACTCCTCATTTTATGTCCTCCAAGCCCACTCCTGTTGGCTGTGTGCCATTGCTCATAATTTCTAAATTTTTTTAAAAATAACATTGGTACGTCCTAATGAACCAGGCCCTGATTATTGAGCCTGTGTGCTCTTTTTTTTTTTTTTAATTTGAAAGACAGAGATCACAAGTAGGCAGAGAGACAGGCAGAGGGAGAGGAAGGGAAGCAGGCTCCCTGCTGAGCAGAGAGCCCCATGCGGGGCTCGATCCCAGGACCCTGGGATCATGACCTGAGCCGAGGCAGAGGCTTTAACCCACTGAGCCACCCAGGTGCCCCCCGTGTGCCCTTTCTATCCTTGATTTCCTCCTCCTTCCTCTCACTGTTTTCCTCAGTCACACTTCTTCCATTAGCATCATTTCCTGTCTTTATGGTCCTTAAAGGCAGGAACTACATGACATCTTCTCTCTGCCATGGGCTGAAGAGTAAACCCCCCACCCCGCAAAGGATAGATCTACATCCTAACCCCTGGAACCTGGGAATGTTTTTTTATTTGGAAAAAAAGACCTTTGCAGATATGAACAATTTAAGGCTCTTATGATGAGATTATCCTGGACTATCCAGGTGGGCCCCAAATGCAGTGACAACTATTGTTATCAGAAGCACACAGAGGGGAAGCTAGACACACAGGAGGTGATGTGAAGATGGAGCCACAGACCTGAGTGATGGGGCCACAAGCCAAGGAAGCTGACAACCCCGGAAGCTACAAGAGGCATGGGACGGATTCTCCCCTAGAACTTCGGTGGGGGACAGTGCTGCCAACACTCTGATTTTGGACTTCTGGTCTCCAGAACTGTAAGAGAATAACTTTTCTGTTACTTTAAGTGATCCCATTTGTGGTAGGTTGTTAAATCAGCCACAGGACATGAGTATGTTCTCTAGTCATGGTACATGGTGCAGGACCTGGCAGGAAGATGAGTTCTTAGTGAATTTTCCGACATTGATAAACTATTTGTGACTGAAGGATTTAAAAGGGGAAGTAGGAAAGTGTGGGTACAAAATGAGCCAGTTTTACTTTATCCACACTTTCCCTGTTCATTCCTGCATTGAGCTTTGTAAAATATCCAAGTTTAGTGACAAGCATGTCACTAAACATGAATGGGGACTTCAGAAACGCCCTGGATGATAACATATCCTGCATTTTATTGCCCCATTTAGCTCTCATTGGTGAGGGTGTTTTTCCAATGGGTTGACAAGATGCTCTCCCAGCCTCCTTCCTAGTAACTTCCTGGTTAGTTTAGAATAGTTGTATTAGAATAGTTTCCCATCTTTATGCTTTTGAAAATGAGAGCTATCGCGCCTTTCCTGGCAGGCCACAGTGCCTGCATTCAGAATGCAAGAAACCTCTCCTGACTGTATCAGAGGCTGATTTGGGCAAATTCTGGGCTGCGGTACGGATGTGGCTTAAAGAACCCCATACGTTTTGTCATCTGGCCACTGACATTGCCGGAGAGCTGTGGTATCATCAGTGAAATTCTGACCTTTGTGATCTCCAAAGTCCAGATTTGCTCAGAACTGTCTAGAAGGGTTACAGCTTGTGTTCAGAGCACACGTAAGTGTAAAGAGAAGCACAATAGAAAATTACAGCTGACATTAAAAGTAGAAATAATCTAAAGTCAACATATTATTCCAATTTCTTAGAGTGACTAAAAAAGAATAAGCCATTATCCACCATGCTGGAAAACCTTGAAGGTTTTATTCTCAGTATTTTTACATTAATACAGATGCTTTTTATCTTGTGCTGAGAAAAACGATCTGTTACACATAATGTAACTTTAATATACAACATAGAAACTCATCCTAAATTAGTTACAACAAGGACCTACAAAAAACTTCATAGGAAAAAAGTTACCTAATATTGCCACCATATTTTTGTTTAGACGGACCCTGTCAGACCGTGTCACCAATGCTCAGCTCTGTAAACAATGGTTATTTCCATGTCCCGGGGAATCGTTAATAATAGGGGCGCTAAAATCAGCCTAAAAAGTTCTAGCACATCACTATATACTGTACAGTCCTCAAAAATAATTTATCGTACTGTTTCTAAAAAAAGGTACTAGGGTTCTTTTGCTCTGTTTCCATATTCCGGAGCTGCACGCGAGCACTTTTGTCTAACAGTCTAAAAACACGAGAACTGAACTGGAATTCACAATCACAGAGATGAGGTGGTGGAGTCGAGAACTTCTCGCCCATTGCACACCGTGGGGACATAGGTGCTGGCAGAAGCTGGAAAACAAAACAGGTCAGAAAATTCGGTGTTAGTCAAGTGAGACACGTAGGTGATGGAACGGATGATCCCAGAACCTTGTTAAAATTGAGTTCAAAAACCCATTTTTAATTTAACTTTGGAAAAAGATAAGTGATTTAATGCTGTAGTAGGCCAACCTTCTAAATGTGTTGTGCTCAAAATTCGTTTGTACCTGGCGCCTACCTCCGTTAATGTCATCCCTCTTGGAGAGTTCATAAGCATCATCATTGTTGAAAGGAGTCGCTTATGGATTTAAAATTAGCTCTGTTAAGCTATACATTGGTTAAGATAGAATGTACAAAACTGAGAGTTCACTGCAAATTTCTTAAAGATTGTTAACTTAATTATGGCCCTTTTTTTTAAGATTTTATTTATTTGGCAGAGAGAGAGATCACAAGTAAGCAAAGAGGCAGGCAGAGGGAGAAGCAGGCTCCCTGCTGAGCAGAGAGCCCGATGTGGGACTCGATCCCAGGACCCCGATATCATGACCTGAGCTAAAGGCAGAGGCTTAACCCACTGAGCCACCCAGGTGCCCCAGTTAGTTACAGTTTTAGGACCTCAATTATATTTGCTCTCTCTGGGTAGTCTCACGAGTCATCTGTGAACTCCACTGCCTTACAGAATGGTTTGATGCATTTTCATTGCTCAAGTGGATAACCTCTGTGAACACTCCAGCAAGGGCTGGGGTGCTGAGAACTGAGATTCTTAACAATTTTCAGAAGGGTTGACGTTCCAAAGGCCTGAGGCTCTTGTTAATGATAATAGTGATGACAGTGTCAGGGTATGAGTATAACACGGGTGTTTATATTCATTTGGTATATGGCATTTAGTTTTCCTCAATGCAAGGCATATCTTATGTTACTTTAAAGGTTTTGTTTTTATGAGAAATCTACATACAGCTTTGTCTTTTTACTGAATTAGAACAACAACAACAACAAAGGCAAGGAGCCCCATTCTTCCTGGGCTGTGCAACTATGTAGCCAAGAGAATCAGAGATGACTTACATTTCCTTTCAGAGCTGTTCATGTTGCATCCCTTGGCCTGTCCATGATGATATGCTTTGCAGAGAAGGAACTGATCCTCTTGGCTACCTGACCAAAGCCCAGGTCAAACTGATGTCAGCTATCCCATTCTTTAAGTACATCACTTGGTTAATAATCATATAAGCTCATTTCCTGCTGAAGTATTGTGCCTGATAGTGGAAATATTCTTGCCCCATAAAATGACATTTTTCCATATGATTTTCTTTAAACACAAAGGAGAAACTAATTATAAATGTTGAGATCATATGCTCAATCACCAATCTGGGGCACTGACGTCTTTCAGCAGGCTCCCACCAGGGAGCCTACAACTCCTCAATTTTGCATTGATTACTCTGCTAGGTGTGTAAGAAAAGCCATAAAGACAAGTCTCTGGGATTGTCTGAGGTTAAGCAGAGTCCAGTGACACGCTAACTCTTGGAGATATTGTTCCTTCGATCATTTGTAGGATCAGGTTCAATTTTCTTTACAATATGATCCCACTAAAAATGTACAACTTTGGGAGAAAACATGTCACAAGCTCCCTTTCTGTAGTGAAGAACACAGTGGGTGCTAGACAAATACTAGAAGGAAAAGGATGATGATGATAATTTCAAATGTGAGGGTTTTCCTTTACTCCTTGTGAAGTTTCTTCCTACTTATGTAACCCTCGCTTCATGAAAGCTAGGGAAGGCAAGAGAAAGAACAAGGGGAGGTGATGTCCAACCATCATTGGGTAGAAACGTGGGAGGCCTGCCAGACTCCTCCGTAGGTGGCTCTGCCTGCATTTTCACAGTCAGGTGACCAAAGGGTAACTCTTGAGCCCCGAACCTGTCCCCCTTTTAGTCTTCCTTTCTTCAGTGAATGGTCTCACTCTCCAGCCAGTGACCTGAGCCAGAAGTCTAACAGTTATACTTCCTTCCTTTCTGGTCCTTCCTCCCATGTCAAACCAGTCATGTGCCCCAGTCAACTCACTCCCCACATCCGTCCACCTTTCTGTGCCTCCACCACCTTGGGCCAAGCCACCATCATGTGGCTCCTGGGACAGTTGTGCCGCTGGCGTCTCTGTTTTCACACTTGCTGCCCTGCCACACATTCTCCATACGGCAGTGAGAGTTTATTTTGAAATGTCAGTCATTGCCCTGGGCTCCTCTGATGATCCCCTTTGTGCTCTCCTTCCTCCATATGACACATCTCTGGGTGTGTCAGATCGTGCCTCTATCTCTCTGCATTTGTTTCATTCTGTGATTTCTTCCCTCACTTTTTTTGTGTTTGTCTCTAGCATGGAAAATCCCAGCGATGGCAGGCCTTGGCAGTAGCCACCGCCTCTGCCAGGAATGTTTTTCCCTCTCCCCATCATGTGTCTGGCTTCTTCTTGTCATCTGCATCTGAAATAATGCCTTCTGAAAAAGGCTATCATCAGGCCACGTAATTTAAAGAGCTGACCAGTTATTCTCTGCCACATTACCTAATTTCAAAGCAGATTTTTTTTCTGGCCTATTTTTGTTGTTGTTATTGTTGTTGTTGTTGTTAGTGTCTTAAGTCTATGAATACTCTTGACTAGAAAATATGCTAGGCTCTGTCTTTTTCATTATTTCATCCCAATTGCTGGTCATGGAATAGATCCTCTACAAATATTCTCTGAATGACCATATAAATGGCTGCATTTCAAAGAACAGAAGTTTCAAGAAGGAAATAATTTTTCTACCTGAAGAAATGACCAGGAGATAGGAGGCACATGGGCAGCCTTCTTTTGGGACAGGTAGGCCTTTTTGCTTCTCCAACCACACTGTGACATTGACCACCCCCTACCCCTGCAGGGATTGCTGGTTCAGGCTGTATACATCCTGTGTACATCCATGTGGCAAGCATGATGCCTTGGACATTCTGACTAAACTCTTCATCTTTTCCAGGATCAAGTTTTATTATTTCTGTGCCCATTTTTTATTTTCTGAGCTTGACGAGGAATCCTAGGTCATGGGGGGCGGGGTACGTGTAGGAGAACCAGGGACTGATACGCTCATGCCTGTCTGTGTTCATCTTGGATCAGTCTAATAACCTTCCTGTCGGCACTTTGGAAACCTACTGTGATATTCCCACGCTATTCTGGAGCTCAGTGTCATGCTGTTCTTAAGTTCAAGCTTACGATTTTTCTTGCTTACTGCATTCTAAATGTCTAAAAAATTCAGTGTATCTTGACTAGGTGGGTAGGAAGGACAGGGGCTACAGAGGTGGTTATGTGGAAAATCCCAAGTTATAGTTTCACATCAGGTTCCCCTGCACCTCCCCCCTGCCCCCACATTGATACCATTATGGGAATCTGAAGAAGAACTTCAACTCACCTGCCTGCATCACAGGGACATTGAAGGGAATGCCCTATGTTAGAGCATCCAAATTCTTTGCAAAGAAGATAAAACTCACAGCAATGGCAGGCCTTGATAATACACATCGCATGAACTCAAGGTTGTCTTACCGGGAATAACGACAGTGAAACCCACCCCCACCCAGACTCTTTCTGTAGTCACTTCTTCCCCAACCACTTTTCAGTGTATTGAAGGGAGTGGTAACTCGTGTTTTTCTGCTTCTCTTTTAGTGTTTCATCTGCAGCTTCTGCCAGCGCCTTTTATTTTATTATGTAAAAAATATCCTCATTTTTGTCCATGCTGCTGAATATAGTAGAGGAAATTACTGTTTTATGAGTTTACTATCTCAATTACTTCGCCTTTCATAAATATTTTACATACGCCTCTCGTCTTAGCCCATCTGTTATTCCCCAAGGTAGTGAAATCTGGGGGAGAGAAGAGTACTATCATTTCCATGTGTGTGTTTGTGATGAGCTTTTGCTATTATTCTAATGAAATTCTCATGAGGTTTTTAATGGTGTAAGTTTAGCCCATTTTCCTAAGTGCGGTTAAGCAAATTTCTATAATCCTACTTTCTGTCAGAAACAAGAGGTATGGTGGCTTATTTTGGGCTTTGTCAGGGGTGGGGGGGAGAGTGGGGGGTGAGCAGCAGTTGTTAGTCATTCCAGGCTAAAGTGGTGTAATGCAAAATGAAAACAGAAGATTGTGGAAAAGGACCCAGTAAGTTCCACCATTGATCACAAAAGGGCGATTCACACCCATCAGAAGGCAGATTTCACTTCACACACTTTGGGGAGGCATTGGAAATCAATGCAGCCAAGTGGCAGCTTTGTCTCGCACTGTGAAATCCATTTCTTCTCCACCTGTCATGCACAGGCTGGCCAGGCTGTGGAGAAAAGGACCCCGTTTTTTTCAGGGACCTGAACCCTCAGTCAATGCTAAACATATTTATTTAATAGATTCTTACGGATGCCAAGTCTGTTAGTCATTTGAGTGGCTGAGACTTGATTCCTGAGTGTGTTCCTCTAACTGTGTAATACAGCAGACTTGGGAAAAAAGGAAAACAAACATTTAAACAGAACAGACATTCTACTTTGTTCCCATCTGTTCTATTTCCTTGCTCCTGGTAACCCCAAATAATTTTTCCCGGCATGTCTGCTTGTTGAGATATTTTAATGCTATGGTCATGGAATTCAGTTTCCAACAGCTGTTTGTTGCTTTGTCCTCTTGCTTTGTTATCGAACCTGTTTTCTTACTCATCACCTTAATTTTATTTGGGCTGGGGCCCTGAGGTCCCATTCCAGGTGTTCTTCTGCTGATTAATACAGGTTATCTGCGCCAATGGGGACACCACTGGCCACTGTTTTGGTAGCCTTGCTATGTCAGATTTCACAGTGGAAGTTATTAAGAAATGAGGCTAAGATTCTCTAGGTAATGGTCTTAAATTGTTAAAGATAGATTTCAGAGGAAATCATATTCATGATGATGTGGGATAAAAATCTACAGATCCAAGATCTAATTTCCAAATGTGGAGTTGGAGCTTATGAATGCAAAGCCTTCCTCATTCAGTGACTTATTTCTTGTGAGACAAGATTCATGGAAAGAAAATATGGCAGGCACTTTTTTATAACCCAAAATACAGCATAATTACCTTATCAACAGAAATTCCACTCGGTCTCTGACTAAACACCCCAGTCCACTGTGGCCAAGATATACTGTCATGCTTTCTTTCCTTTTTTAAAAAAATATTTTTATTTATTTATTTTTCAAGTAGATTCAACACCCAGCCTGGGGCTCGAACTCGTGACCCCCAAATTAAGAATCACATGCTCTATCGACTGAGCCAGCCAGGCACCCCTGTCATGCTTTCTTTCCAGTCACGTTCTGTTACTCTCTTCCTCCCTGAAGGCGTATGAAAGTGGAAGTGCAATAAATAACTTGAAAATGGAAGGACTTAATAATTTTTTGGTGCTATTCTAGTTTGCATTCCTTTGGCTTCCCCTTAGTTGCCCAACATCTCTGGGTTTTTTGTTTGTTTGTTTGTTTTGTTTTTCCCAACATCTCTGGGTTTTTCCTCTTTCTTACCCAAGGAACGGAAGCCCCTTCACGCTGAGGCTCAAACAGCTGCTAAGAGATGTATGTGCTACTTTGTCTAGGGATCAATCAGGCCACCAGTGTCCAGCACTAATAAAATAATGTCAGGCCCTGGATGGCTCAGTCGGTTGGACCACTGCCTTCGGCTCAGGTCATGATCCCAGCATCCTGGGATGGAGACCCACATGGGGCTCCTTGCTCGCCAGGGAGCCTGCTTCTCTCTCTGCCTCTGCCTGCCACTCTGCCTGTTTGTGCTCTCTCTCTCTTCCTCTCTGACAAATAAATAAATAAAATCTTAAAAAAAAAATTAAAATAATGTCAGGCATTCATCCTCCCTTCTAGGGCAGCTCATCTTGTCAGCTTCACCTTCAAACTACACACAGCATCTGGACACTTGACTAGCTTCCATCGCTGCCGCCCTGACGGGAACCACAGACATCTGGACTCAGCCATAGCTTCCTCAGTTACGTCTCTGCTTGCTCCCCGTCCTCTGTCCTGCCTACAAGCCAAAGTGCAGAGGGCAATGAATGCTTTTACAGCTGGGTCATTCTGTACCCTTGAAGCATGTTTCCCAGTTCTTTCAGAAAACAAGTGATTTCTAAGGTCCTCCTGCTCTGGCCCCTCTCTGTCCTCCTCTCCTCTTATTTTCATCCTTGGTCATTTCCCTCTCGGACTTTCTGTTGTTCTTCCAGCTGTGGACTTTTGCATTTCCCCAGATACGGACAGGGCTCCCCTGTCCCCTTCTCATCATGCATCTGGTCAAATGGTGCCTTATCGGAGAGGCTTTCTTTGGCCACTGTATAGAAAAGGGGAACCGTGTGTCCCCAGGTGGTTGTATTTGTCCTTGCTTCATGTTATTTTCTCCCTGTCACTTATCAAAACCTGACTTATTATGTATTCTCGGTTTGGCTATTTTTTTCTTTACATTCCCAGTGCCTAGAGCTGAGCCTCAACCCAAAAGCTTCTTGAATGAAGGAGTAAATTATCCTTCAAATTGATCACAGTTACCTCCTAAGAGTCCCTCTCCCAAAGCCTCTGACATTATTCTAGGTAGGGAAGATGTTAAAAAATTTTTTTCTATATATAGGCATTTTCCCATTCTGAGGATATAGATATTTCCATTTATGAATGTTCTCCTGTGAATTTCACTTACTGGAAGGAAAAATAGTACAGAATAAATTTGCTTGCTTCAAGGAGTTGACCGTCTGAAGTCAGTGTATGGGCAGTATTTGACTATATGCATATTTCCTTTTTAATTTAACACAGCTACATAGTTGTGAACATTGTACCATGTCCCCAAAGGTGTTAATAGATTTGGGGTTACATGGAAATGCATGTGACTTTTGGCATCTCTGGTTAAGGGGCTTTCTTTGGGGTACTGAGTTTCTGTTATATTCAATGACACAGGACAGAAGGGAACTGTACAGTGTCATTTAATGCAAGAAAGTGAGGCTTAAAAAAAACCAAAAACAAATGATGCGGGGCACCTAGGTGGCTCTGTGGTTGAACTGACTGCCTTTGGGTCAGGTCATGATCCCAGGGCCTTGCGATCGAGCCCTGCATCAGGTTCCTTGCTCAGTGGAGAGCCTGCTTCTCCTTCTCCCATTGCCAGCCGCTCCCCTGTTTGTATCCTCTCTCTTTCTCTCTCTGTCAAGTAAATAAATAAAATCTTTTAAAAAATAAAAACCGCAAAATAAATGATGCTTACTTTTAAACTATATTTAAATGAGAGAAATTTTATCATGGACATGAACATTTAGCCAGTCACCATTAATGACATTGTTTTGTCTTCACCAAAGCACGTTTTCTGGGCAGCTTTGTGGCTAGCCCCTTGAGAATAGCACACGTTCCCTTTGCACAGCCTGGGTGCGGGGTCACCGGGGTCTCTGATGGACATGATTTATGCCATTGAACTCCCTGGAATGGGCTTTTGAGAGGAATACATGTTTGCACCTTTGCCGGTAGAACAAGATGCTGTCATGTGTGGCACTGAAGAGAAGGCTTCTAATTTAAAAAAGAAATCACTGAACTTGCAGATGCTAAAGTTCTCGCTGTCAGAATCATCTCTGAGATGCATTTGGTAACTGAGCTGAGGCAGAAAATCCAGAGAGGCAGAATAGCCGCATAACTGCTTTCGAGAATTTTATCTGTGACTTCACTTATCAAATTCCTTAAAGTGTCTAACAGAGAGGGCTCTGGTTTTCCCATCCCGAAATGTGGTTAGCATTCTCTTCCAGCCCGAGTCCCTTTGGTCACTGTCATTAAAGAAGGTAGGCTATATTTGCTTAGGGGAAAACCTAGTGAAATAGTAGAGGTAAAGAGAAAATGACTTAGGGGTTGCAAAAAGGCAATTGTGAGACAAACACAATGGAAATGTTAGGTAGAAGAAAGGGGGAGTGTGAACATCTGTTCCCTGATACATGCAGGGTTACTTGTGAGAGTCAGGGCCCCCCTCTACTCCCGCCCTGGGAGGATGGAATGAGGTTCTCAGGCATCTTGTGACTTTCCCCTCCAAAGGGAAACTGGATTGACCTCTCTCTGATGTGGATGCACTAGGTCTATTCTGCTTGGAAGCAGCAGATGGCTTAGCTTGCTGAAAACTCTTGGCTCTTCCTGGATTGGCCAGCAGGATTTATGTTTATAATATACTTATGCCTGTGGCAGAAAAGACCATCAATTCCGTCTGTGTCGCCAAATAACTTGCTAATTTTCCTGGCTGGTCTAGTACATAGTGTCATTGTGGGACTCCCTCGACTGTCAAGTGCAGGCATATTATGCTCATTTTCTGGGCTTGCGCTGTTGAGAAGGAACTTGGACGTGATGTGCCTTTTTTTTTTTTCTTGTATAAAGTCATATTCAGACTTGCGTAATGGCTTACCCCTTTTAACTGGGGTATCTTCAAAGGCCTGGCCATTGACAAATGCCCAGTCTGATCCTCATGGGCTTGCTTTCAGTTGCTGTAGTTCTGTGGGAAGTTAGAGTGTGAGTCTGGAAGACTGTTCACTTGATCTTTTTATACCACTGCTCCTTCTAACGTGAAAATCCTTTGTAATAAAGAGTGATTCTGTTAATGAAGCCATTTGCACTTCACCACCTAGACAAGTGACTTTCTGAATAAGGTTTTGGCAGAAGAAATCAATCTCCATATGCCTGCGGCTCCTCCGGGACCCAAATCTGAACATGATTAGTTAGCAGAACCCTCTTGACTGTTCTTAATGATAATGGCGTGCATATCTCTGAATGATCACCACGAGCAGGAGAAACACACATCCCCACGGGACCAAGTCTGGATACAGAATGGCTCGGAAGACAATTGGACACACTCCTGTTTCTTCCCTCTCCCTCCCCAGTCTGCGCTGATTAGAACTCGTATTAGTGTCCACAAGATTCCGACCTGCACGGAGGCCCTAGGGTTTTCTGCTGCATAACCTCATGCGTACACCCAGCTTGTGTCCTTCGTGATTAGGCAGCTCTCCTTACACTTGCAGCTTACGTTCTTGATTGCCTGTCTTTGGGAACCAGCTCTGGGAAGCCCTTGTGCTTCTGAAGCTGAACAAAGATGGTCTCCTCCTTCTCATTCAGATACGAAGAATGTTTGCTTGTGTGTGGGGGTATATGAGCAGCATTACAAGTATGAGTTGAAGATTTTACGGTCTTTGAGTTAAGTGTTATTTGAGGGAGTATTCCCAGTTTCACTAAATGTCTTCTGTGTGGACAGGTACTTCTGTACTAGAAATGCGTTCTCTGGAGGATTCCAGAGAGAGATGGGGAAATCGTAGCTGCACGGGGCTGTGGCACGAGACAGAAGACGGGAGTTCAGAACACCTGGCCCCCTCTGAACCCACTGCCTGCTCCCTCCATGAGGGTCCTCTCCGAGGCTCTCCCTGGCCCGCACTGATAATAGTGGATGAAGCAGGCAGCATAGTTAAGGCCGAGGCTCTCAAAATATGTCCCTTGGGCCACTTCCATTGAACCAGCTGGAGTATCTGTTACAAACCAGATTGCTTTTGACCCAGACCATATGACTCAGCATATCTCTAGGTGGGGCCTGGGAACTTCATTCAAAAGAGGATTTTTTGTTTTGGTTTGGTTTGGTTTGGTTTTTGTCCTTTTGGTTCACAGATATTGGGAGCCATTGGCCTAGTGGTGTACTTACTAGAGAAAAATGAATGTTACCTTCATTTTTATTATTTTGACTCCCACTGCATATATGGTTAATCAGATACAACTAAAATTGTTCTTTTTGGCACTTAGCGGGATGTAAACATTTCACAGACCATGAGTTTTCCAAGATGTCCCTAAACATGTCCTTTTGTCCATGCCTGCCTCTAAGTTTGGTCATGCTTTTCCATCTTTTTGGAGCAACTGCTCAGCTTTAAAATCCAATACTAGTACTTTGTCTGCTCTCAGCCACCTTAGCTGCTGTCAGGTGGCTCACCCAGGCTCCTACATGAGGTGGCATTTCCTACTCTTGCCCGAGAATTAAGTGGGAATGAATTTGGCCGCACCTTCTGGCCTGGGTAACTTCTTGGCGTTAACAGGATTGCTTGTGTCTCATCTTTGTGATTTCTGATAAAACTGCAGTACTGGGGGAAGGCTTGGGCGAATGTGTCATAATAAAAATGGCCATGAATTATTTCAGAGGTGGGGGCGTCTATGCCCCTTCCCTCAAATTTGGGCAGGCTTTTTGTCATCCTCTCTAGGATTGCACGTGGCAAGTCGTCCTGCCAAGCTGTGAAGTCTGAGATCATAGTGACTGTGGGCCTCCAGCTCAGCTCAGTCTCTGCTGAAACCACAGAAGGACCTGGTCCAGGCCTCACAAGAGCAGATGAACTGCTCAGCCAAGCCCTGTCTGCATTCTGGGCCCACCAAATCCTAAGATGATAAAAGCGTTATATTGTTTTATTTTCATTTGTATTTTTTTTAAAGGTTATTGTTTTGAAGTCACAAAGCTTGGGGGAAGTATGCTATGTGGGAATAGTTACCTACATGTATGTATGGGTTGTGGGGTAACCTTGATGCTGCACTAACATATTCTCATCAACACATAGAGTTGTTGGTTTTCCATCTGGAGGGATTAAATTAGAAAACCAGCAACAATATTGGTAATAATAACTCAATACAGTAAAATGCCTGCATAATACTTAGCAGAACATAAATTACATGCCAACTAAGTAAAACATATGCTTTGCCTAATGAACTCGGAGCAATTTAAGGATATTTCTTGATTTACAAAACCGTGTACTTCCTGGCATTTAGGAAGGAAATGAATATAAATTGAGCTGATTATTTAATGGAGGAAACAGGCACTGAGAATTAAACCGGTTGCTTTAACTGTCATCATAGTGGGTCAGTAACATGTCCATCCATAAACTAGGTCCCAGAGACAAGTGTCTTTCAAACTTCTTTGGCTGCAATTCATAGTAATAAACATTTTACCTGGACCTTGTATACATATATCACCTCTGGAGCAAATTTCATGAAATACTACTTATCCTTATTACATATAATGAACTCTGATATATTTAATTTTTTTCTTCTGAAAACTGCTGACCAAACATGCTGCATAAATTTCACAACCCATTAATGGGTCCTATACTACAGTAAGGACAACACTTGTCTAGATACTGAGTTTCATGGGACCAGGGCATGTGTCCTCTTTACCACTATGTACACAGGTGCTTAGATATTTCTGTTGTGTAGAAGGTACTCAAGCATTTAATGAATGAGGGAATTCCATGAGTGACTGTATTTCCAATTTCTTAAAATGGGTAAGATATTAATCACAAGTCAGGAAACCCAGTTTTGATTCTTGAATCATTGTATATCTTTGAGAAGTACCTCCTATATTTTCTCATCTGTGAATCAGAAATTGTAATGTCTAGTACTCATGGGATAAAATGAGCCCACAAGTAAAACTATTTTGATTGAAAGATAAAGAATTACAAATAATGGATTAATGTATTTGTTACATATATACTTTGAAATGCCCAGAGGTATCACATGAAAAATTCTTCACCTTAATATTTTAATACCACTTTATTAATATAAATTAGAGAAAGACTATTTTTAAAAATGAGGTCTTTTCTGAAGAAAAAAATTTACTTAAAATTTCATTGCGTGAAAAAATTGTTCTAAAATGTTGGGCTGGGTAGATGCTGACTTTGAAGAATTAACTGGGCCGCTGAGAGATTAGCATTCTGAGCAAAAGATTAAGCAGATCCATTGTGGTCAACAGAAGTTACTTTTGTGTAAATGGATATTTTTGAAATTCTGAAGAGAGACTTGGTTGGGTCAAGTGCCCTTGTTATTCCTGGAGGAATTTGTTAATTCCTATATACATATCAGGAAATGCTGCCATTTCAAAATTACTGAGGTCTGCATGTATCCATGTCTGTGGAAGATTTAAGGAGTTTGTTATATTGTTTGAATAACAACTAGGAACTCTGAGCTCAGAGAACAAGATGACTTTTTCTCGGAAGTATATCTTGCTGCCCAGCCTAGGGGAACTTTCCTATTTTTCTTCCGGTAAAGCCTACCATGGACCTAAGTTCCCGGGAAATCTCCCAGCTTGCAGTTTGAGTCAAGTGGCACCATCCGGTGGTTTGACACACTGCCTTTGAAATCAGAGAAACTGACTCTCAATTCCGGTTCTGCCACTTTCAATATGTGGGATGCCGGTTTCTTGATATTTGGCATTGTGCGCATTAAATAAGATATGGCACAGGTGCACACGTGTGTATAACCTTGAGCACCATACCCAGCAGATAGAAAATACTCAACGAATGACAGTCCCTGTTCCCCGCTCTTATCATTGTTGTTCTTTGTTATTGCCAGTTCTTTCTTGTCTGGACTCGCTAGCTGTTAAGAGTCGGGCTCTAGAAAAGAGATTTGTTTGCTCAAGAAGTAAGCAGGTTTCTCTAAGGTCCAGGGAAAATCGTTTTACAAGTTGTACCATGTCCTGGGACTCAACCATGGGGACGCCTGGTAATGGCATCTGGAAAGACAGTCACATCCCTGTCTCCACCCGGGAGTGGTAGATACAAACGGTGCATCCTGGAAAGCTGCCTTTCAGCCAGCAGCCTTGCCTGTGTTTGCTGGGGGAAGGGCAGCCTTGTTACAGTTCATACTTTGTTGCTGAATCTGGGGCACTAATGTGATTGCTCACTCTGTGGTGCTGAGCTATTTTGAAGCATCCTTTCCCATCGACTCGAGGCAAAAACGGTGAAGTAGTCATTTGTCTCTGTCACTCCAGTCTTCCTTCCCCCTCCTGTGGTTTCGCCCCTCCTCCTCCCTCCCCTTCCGTCAGTGAATTTCTCAGGCTTTGTACCACAGAGAAGCTGAAAATGGCTTAAAAGCCTGTCCCTTTTAGGTTCCTTGAGCCCAAGAATTACGTGAGTGATTCACAAAGAGGAGTGTTCAGATATTTGCAGGTCAGCAGGGGAAACCACCGTGAATTGGGCGGGGTTCCTCTGCTGTCCTGCACTTGACACTGCTTCTTAGCTGGCCCTCGACCAAAAACCATCATGTCACTGAAGCAGGAGGCAGATGTACTCCAGCATTTTTCAAGGTGTGTTCTGTGGGAACACATTAGCTGGTTTAAATGTCGTCGACTACATCTAAGAAACAGTAAATCACAGCTAAACAGGCTGCGTGGCTGTACAGTTTCTTAAGACAAACACTTCATGTTCAAGGAGGTGCTTTGAACTTCCAAAGCGGTATTCAGGATGTACCATTTTCCGTCTTACTCAGTCATCTTCCCTTTTTAATTTCTCATGAAGCACCTTCATCATCTCGGTGACACAGAACATCCTTTACAGAGCACCAGTCTAATTCAACTCTCCAGACCCGTGAGTAAAGTAGGACTGCAAATGGTAAAGTGAGGTGCTCGAGGTTACCCCCCGACCTGGTCACAGAGTCAGGACTAAGGAGTAAGTTCTCAGACTCCATAGTATGGCCAGACACCCTAACTGTCCCTGTGAATTTAATGTTTGTCTTCCCTGCTGGACCGCGTGCCCTACCAAAAGAGGCGCTTTGACTCGTCCACTCCCCTCCGTATCCCTAGCACCTAGTACGGCCCCTGACTTGTGGGGTTGAGTCAGGACTTACGAAAATGGAATTGAGATTGTTCATGGGGATGGCCCTTTGTTGTCCCTGCCTGACTATGTCCTTGGCGTCCCCTCTGAGCCTGTTGTCTGTTCCAGCGCTAGTCACGGACGGGTCAGCACCGAGTTCCGTACTTACACTGAGAATACGTGGTCCCAGTTCCGCTGACGCTGAACCTGTTGAGGTGCAGTCTGTGTGTGACCACATTCTTCTGCGGCTGGAACAGGATGATGTGCACCTTGGGTGCGAACAGGCAGCCCAGGACCACAAAGCCACTGAGGCTGACGGAGATGCACATGGTTGTTGTCTGCACCTACAAGAAAGGGTTGTCTCGTTAAATGTCTGGCTGCCAATTCAATCATGTGGCTACTAAAAAGAACACTGAGAAAAGACCAAACTAAAAAAGGAAACAAAAACAAAAAAACCAAATCATCCACAGTTCTGTTGTTAGTATAACCAAACCAATATAATAATTAAATGGGATCTTCTGGGCTTGGGATGTTCATGGAAACGTCACTGAAGATTTGTAAGCAAACACATTTGTGTCGGGTGTTCCTGAATGCTTGCCAAGACTCTACCTGGATTTTCTTGTTTTGTTTGTTTTCTTCTTTATATTTGTAGAATGACATTTCTGCAGAACCCCCTAAGTCAGAATCCTGAATAGTAAAATATCAATATTCAGTGATGAACTGACCAGGTTGCTGATGGTTTCAGTCGATCAATCAAGTTGGCTTGTTTAAGATTTACTATAATCATGAACAAATTGGGGTATTTTACACTTTCCTTCATCTCTCTTTTTTTGCTGGGAATTCTGCCTATCAGCCATTGGTTTCCCTACTCAAAATCAGGGAACATCGTCAACTTTCTTCTGGGGTCTCCATCTTTAGTTATTTCATTGGCACCTCTCTGAAATTTTGATACATCTGGTACTCCCTGTTCAATCATTTTGTTCTTTAGGCTTCCATACACCTGTTTTTGACAGAGGAATTTCTGTTGCTTCCTCTTTGCCTCCCCTGAAAGTACAACTCAGAACTAGGTTTTATCATCTTTTTTTCATTTGTTGACTTTCACTCTTCATCTTCACTGATCTCATCAACTGTCCTAACTTCAGCTCCCATACATTTTCTGGAAAATCCTAAATTAGCTTCTATATATTTTATTGCTTTCAGTACTGAAAACAGAAATTAATTATTTCTTGTTTCAGTTTCTACTCAGAGTAGCTGTAAATCCTAGAGTAATTTTAGATTTCTTTGTCCTCTTTCTCCAGACAATGCTATTACTAGATAGCATAATCTCTCATGCCCTAAAGTGTCCTACCTTCTTCCCTGATCAAAGAAAGCTGAAGACTGAACAATTAACTGGAGAAGCCACATAACGTTAGAAGGCTGCATTCTGTTTGTGACTAAAAAAAATTCATGTTATACTTGTAGCGTAATTCTTCAGACTCTGGGTTTACTTTATATGCTAAAAGCACAATCTGTCCTCTCTATTTTAAACCTCTTGTCCCTTTTAACTGTCCTACTTGGCCCCCACATTGCAGGCTCCTTTCCCTTTTGCTAACTGCTCAGAAAAGAGTCAACTATCTCATTCCACAACGTAAGAAACTTGATAAATCATAACAGTGTTATTTATAGCAAGTCCAATTTTCAGCGTAATTTGTTTTTATTTTTACATAGATAAACAGTATCAGGACTGTATTCTTCCTTTAGAGCTCTACCCTTCCCTCCTCAGCCTTGACTATGGAGCTGACAGGAGAGATATCAGATATTATAATGAAGGCAAGGCACATTGCGATGTGCCAGTTTTCAAGGAAACCTTTTCTAAAAACATGCCTTTAATGTTGAAACTTCCCGCACTTGAAGACATTACAAGGAGAGGAGAGGCTTTTAGGAGGAAGATGTATTGGAAACGTTGTGCTGTGAGTTGTAGGCCCTTCCTCCCTGAAGGAAGAAGGTTGAGCTTATCTCCTTGCTATGAAGACCTAGAGAGGAGAGCTCCCTTATGGCCTTTCACAGAAGGTTTAAGGTTTTCCTTGCGGGAGGAGGATGCCCTGGCTTGGAGCCTGATTCCTGTCTCGGAAATCTAGAAGGTGAGAAAAGGCTAATTACTTTCTTGGCACAGCTTGCTACTGTACAGAGACTGTCCTTTACTGTAAGAATTTATCAGAACAAAAGATATGTGAGTCCCATGCATGGGCAAGATGGGCCACACTAAAAAGAGCCATCATGGGTAGTCTTGGGCTCGTGTGGAGGAGTTTGGAGTCCTTCCTAGAAAGAGGCCAATGGCAGGGTATAGCTGGGTGCCCTGGGACTGAGCACAGAGCCCCAAGGGACTACTTAAGGTAGGATTTGCCAGCCAGCTCACTCAAGGACTAGCCGGAGAAAAGAAAGCAGCTGGAAATTTCTGAATATTGCATGAAAAACAACCCTTAATCACCATCAGGTATCCTAAGAACCTGTGTTTAGAAAACACTGCAGAGATCACAAAACCATCCAGTTATGTAAGAATTTTCTAGCGTCTTCCTTATTTTTCACCAGGGCTGAGAGGGAAACAACTGGTGGACTGGGGAGTGTGAACAAGGGGAAAAGAAAAGTCAGGGAGTGCAGGCTCTCTGCCGGAGGCGGGCCAGACTTTGGGAGAAAATGAGGATTGATGTTAAGTCAAGGTATGGTTTTGATAATTACACAGGACCAGGCATTTTAATTTCCTAATAGAGGCTATTTTCCCCTGAAAATGACTGTAGAACCATCTCATCTAAGAGCACATACTCATGGGCTTGCCAGGGTTGTAAGCATTTTCATTCATTGTTCTCTCCCCAGCACCAGAAATGGGCCTCACCTGTGGTGAATGCACTGGGATTTTCTTCCAGGGGTGGGGACTTATTACTCTCACCAAATACTAAAGAGGCAAGGGGCAGCAGAACTAAAGATGCATGTTGATCATAGTTTATACAGCATATTACTTAACTTTTCTTACAGAATCCAAGTAGTAGCCTCATAAATTCACGTGTCCAGTTCCTTTAATAAGTCACACCACTGCAAATTTGTCTTGATCTATAATTCTTCATGGTGCTCTGCTCTCACCTTCCTCAAACTCCCAGCACCACTGGACATGGTTAATTACTTCCTTCTTTTTGGCTTCCTAGACAGACTTCCCTCACTGAAAGTTCCTCGTCTTCGTTTTCTTGTTGGCTTTTTCACTTCTCCTTGAACTTCGAGTGCTGGAATGTCCCAGACCTCAGTTTGGATTGTCTTTTCTTCACCATCTCTTTGAGTTTACTTAAGTACCTCCTCTGTTCATGTAGTTCAAATATTTATTACTAGTTCCAACCTGTCTTCTCGGCCTCCGGACATAGATTCATTTGCTATCTTGGCATATTGTCTTGGACATGTAGCAGGCATATTGGGATTAATAGGTGAGCAAAACTGATCCCTTCCTCCAAGGGTCTCCCCTTGAGTAAGTGACATCAAATCCCCGCCAAGTGTGTAAGCCCCAAACCTGGGAGTCATGCTTGATTTGGCCTTTTCTCTTACACCCACTCATCCAGTCCAGGAAGTTCCGTTCGTTCCTTTGGAAGACAATTCTCCATCATCACTGTCTGTGCAGTGGTCACGTGACCCACTTTGCACAGCCCATGGGGAGTGGAGCTCAAGGAACCAGAGCCAAAGCTGACCCTCCGGCTATCACTATTGCTTTCAGTCATAAAGTCTTAAAGTCCGCGTCAACAAAACTGTGGCAAGCTAACGCGTTACCTTATAAGTAGAGTTAAATCTCAGATGATACAGTCTTTGACAGTTTTGGCAATGAGGTCAGAATGGCTTTTTCAAAGAGGAAGTCTGAGGGCCTTAGGGGCTGAATTAACAAAATTTGAGAGAAGTACAAGAGAATCAGTAGAAAAGTGTTGACCAAATTCTATGGCCAACGAGGCAGTAATAGTGCTCCCCTTATTCCCTATTAATGAATGAGGTGGATCTGGGGAAGGGCTGAGGGCTAAGTGACCGGAAGTGGGTTCAGATAGAGCGGCGGGATCAGTGCTGTAATTGTTGCTAACTCTCCCCTAGGATATGGGGTGGATTTCCTCCCTAATCTTTTTTTTTTTTTTTAAGATTTTATTTATTTATTTGACAGAGATCACAAGTAGGAAGGGAAGCAGGCTCCCTGCCCAGCAGAGAGCCCAACGCGGAGCTTGATCCCAGGACCCTGGGATCATGACCTGAGCTGAGGGCAGAGGCTTTAACCCACTGAGCCACCCAGGCGCCCCGGTCTCTCAGTTTTTTGCAGCAGAACCTGGCAGCAAAAAAGGAGCTTTGCCTGTCTGCAGGATTTCTCGGAGACAGAAAAATGCTCTGGAAAACCACAGATGAGGCACTGATTAGTATTTGGGTTCTTACTGACTTGGATTGGATTTAAAATGCTGACAGAGGGGCTGCATTCCAGAATGAAAGTGACACAAAGAAATCTAGATAAATTCTTGGGGTTGGCTGCGGCACTGGAAAACTTCCCCAGCCCTTTGGCTAAAACCAGGCGAGACTCTGAGAGATGTTATCACGATGAGACAGCAAATGCCCCGGATTAAGATAGACTTCTTTTAAAAAGTCACTGCTGCTCAAGTCAAGGCTGAGTTAGCCTAAGTGCACAAACCATGTGCCCCAGGCAGAAAGCTATCTCCTTTTGGCTTCTGAGTCAGGGAGTTCCCAAAGTTGAAATGAAGTGACAATAATGATGGTCTTGCTGTGCTGTCTAGGGTTTGGGGGGTTCAGAGACACTGGACCTTTGTTCTACTGAGCTAAGAGTAGCTGCTGCATGCTTAAAATTGAAAGCTTATGTTCTTTACTCACTAGTGTGGAGCCACTCTTTCCCTCTGCTTCTGATGCCTCCTTCACCCACCACCCTGATTTTAACTGCTTTAAGGAGAAGGATACTCAGGTTTGTCTCTCTCTCTCTCAAAGAAGTAAATAGTTAAAATAAAACCTATGATGAACACACTATCAACATTTTAGATAAGAACAGAATCAATAACAGAGCTGTGGTAGGACAGAAATAATGTTTGGGTGCAGTATTTTTTGAAATAAAAATGAATGCTAAAAACCTATGATGGGGGTGCCTGGGTGGCTCAGTCAGTTAAGCATCTGACTCTTGGTTTTGGTTCAGGTCATGTTCTCAGGGTCCTGAGATTGAGCCCTATGTCAGGCTCCGTGCTCAGTGGGGAGTCTGCTTAAGATTTTGTTCCTTTCCCTCTACCCGCCTCCCACCGCTCACATGCATTCTTTGTCTCTCAAATAAAGAAGTCAATAGTTAAAGTAAACCCTATGATGAACACACTACCAACATTTTAGATAAGGACGGAATCAATAACAGATCTGTGGCAGGACATAATCAGTCTTAAGGCAGATACTGATCCTGTGTTGAGGACTGTTTGTACAAGGATCAGCTAGCCCCCTTTATATTGCCTAGTGAAAACTGGGGCCTGGGGCACATCCCTAAATGCTGCGCTCTGGCTACAGCTGTGGCTGTGGGTAGTAAAGTCCTTTGTCTCTGAATCGGCAGTCCCATGTCTTCTGCCAGCATCCCTGAAGCCTCACAGTCTAACCTGGTAGATTGCAAGATGGGTAAAAACCCAAGGCAGTTCTTGACAGGTTCCGTCTCCATTGTTAATATTGTACCATGTGATGGGAACACCCACCGCAGCCACCTAACCTGTCTCCCCACTCCCGCCTTTACCTTTAAGTCTGTGTCTTCAGCAACTTGATATTTTTTGTTCTTTTTTGTATAGAATGTGAGATCATACAATGTGAGATTATCAAACTCATCTGCTTAAAATCTTCCAATGGTTTCTTTTTCCATATAGATGAAATCTAAACTTTTTTGCTCTGGCCTGTAAAGTCCTACATGATTTAGCTTCCCTGCCCACCTCGCAGAGAAAATCACTCTTCCATCTATTCATTAAACTATAGCCATAAATACCTTGCTTTTCCAAGACTTTTTTTTTTTTTTTGGCGTGGGGGTGTTCATCCTTGCTGTTTCTTTTGAGTAGCACATAGAATCCCCATTGCTAACTCCTTCCCGTCCTTCAGCAGAGTATTATGAAGTAGGCACTAGCAGGGGTGGCAGACAGATTTTGAAAGACTTTGAGATTTGATATATTTCTTTTAAATCTTCAAAATAGTCAACATGGGAAAACTAGAATGCCTTTGTGAGTATTTGAACCTTGTCAAAATTCCAGTCGCCTCCAGAGGCTCTGCTTACCATGGGGAAAGTGCCCACCGGTGCCACACCCTGTAAAATCCATCATCTTGAGACGCAGAGTATGGTCCTTTGTCCAGCAGCATCTCCACTACCTGAGAGCTTACCAGAAACTCAGAATCTTGACCTGCCTCATTTCTTACTGGATCAGAATCTTTTTTTTAGCCAGGTACGCGAGTGAGCTGTGTACATTGAAGCTTTAGGAACACTGCAGTGACATCACCCTTTTTCTGCCATCACAGCCCTTGAAGCACTGCATGAATTACCTTGCATTTTCATGGGTTCGTTATTTCCTCTCCATCCCTATCCTCCCCTCACTCTCACTAGCCTGTAAGTTATAAATGTTATAAAAGGTATGTTTGTGTTGATAGCTCTATCTCCAAGGCCCATAATAAGTACTCAAATATTTTGGAAAGACTTGAATGAACAGAACATTCCATAATTACTATTAAATCCTTTATGGATGATTTTCCCCCAAACATGACCTAGCTTTTATTTGTATCACTTCAACTGTGATTGGATCCCTGATGACTCAGTGTTTGATTTTTATGCTATCTTGTGGTACAGAAGGAGATGGCCTGGATATTTCTCAAAGATGTTTGAATTTTTGGATTCTTACCTCAAGTTCTTGCTTGCTAGGTCTTGGATGCTTTTATAGTTTCAACTAGTTTTGCTTGTTCTAGACTCCATTCTTTCAAACTCATCTGCCATATTAAGGATAGAGAAATTTGGGGTATAATATGAAAGGCATGGATTTGCATTGGAAAAACTTGTCCTACTATTTCTTACCTGTGCCACAGGGGAAGTTAATTATCCTCTGAGTTTGTTTACTCACAGGGATACTAACATTTGCCTTTCGGGGTGCTAATGAGGATAAGTGAACTTACATATGCAGAGTATCTAGCATAAGGTTGAGGGTTGATCAGTACAAGTTCCTATCTTTCCCTCTTACTTGTCATCATGTCACTTTTTGCCTGAGCCAACAACCAACCAATGAAAATAAAAATTTAAAAATAGCAGGACCTCAGAGCCCTTACTCATTATTTAAATGAATTCCTCTGCCTGTTAAAAATCTCACCAAGTGGCCAATTTCCATTAGTTTCTCACTAGACTCCTCCTCCGAACCCATTTTCTACTTGAGTAAGACCAGTATTCCTGTGTTCTGCTTGGTTCATTCCTGTCTTGCCTCAAGAATATTCCCTATATGCCTTATATTCTCTAAGCTCTGTAACTGCACTTTCCTACCAAGGTACAGTGCGAACTCCCTTCTCTTGAAGGAGTATTCCTGGAAAGACCATTCTTACTGATCCAACTCTTTTTTCAAACCAGTAGGCATTTAAGAGCTTGTTTCACCAATTTAATTATAAATTCTCCTGTGTTAATCTTGAATTCTTTCATGCTTGTTAATTTTTTTCCCATCTGGGATATGAGCTTTTTGAAGACTAGAGTAGTGCTTTATATTTATTTATAATTCACAAGGGGTGGCAACGTACTGAGTCATAGACCTTGTTGACTGTTTGATGGCCAAACTCCTACTGGCTGCCTGTAAATATTTGGCTGAGTACTTTTCTAATGCTGTTCATTCTATCTGAAACACCTGGTCTCCCTCTGGGACATTTTAAATCTCATTCTTGTATTGGAATTTCTAGAACAGTGGTCTCAAGTTCAAGTGCTTATAGGTTCATGCATATGCCTAAGTGAAGGGAGCCAGTTGTAAGCATTCCAGGATTGGTAGCTGTGTGCTCTGTCTAGAGGCATAAACACCAAGGTCTGGCTCAATGTTGCATGCAGGAATTTGAGTCCGTTAAGAGAAACCAAGAAGGGGTACCTTGGTGGCTCAGTGGGTTAAGCCTCTGCCTTTGGCTCAGGTCATGATCTCAGGGTCCTGGGATTGAGCCCCACATTGGGCGCTCTGCTCAGCGGGGAGCCTGCTTCCCGTCCCCCCCACTGCCTGCCTCTCTGCCTACTTGTGATCTCTGTCTGTTAAATAAATAAAAATAAAATATTAAAGGAACCAGCTTTTAAAAAAAAGAGAGAGAAAAAACAAGAATTTGAATATTTGTATAAAATTCCTCAGTTTTCTAATTTTGACAAATATTTCAAAGAATTTCAAAACAGCACATGCCGACCTAAAGACATCTGTGAGACAATAAGAGCATGTAATTCACTAGGGCCGTGGTTTTCAGGCTTGGCTGAAAATTACTCCCTTGGGGAGCTTTGAAAAATCCAGTTGTCCGGGCCACAGCCCAGGCCAATTAAATGAGAATCTTTGGGACCATGTTCCAGGTACCAATACTTTTTTTTCCAAAGCTACTCCATTGATTCAATGTACAGTCGAATTTGAAAACCAATGTGTTGGAGTCTCCATTCTATCTTCTTATTTCTTTTGCAAATTTAGGATTGGAATTATTTGCAATTATTTGCCTCAGATGATTTCAGTGTGATTGGGTGCCTTAATTAGCTTGGACCCGAAAATGCTCTGCAACCTCTGCCCATTTGCTTTAGGCCACATGGTAAAACTTCTGGTATTGTCCGCTAATTCCTTTGAGTCCGTTGATCTCTTATATTGCTATCCTGTGATAGGAAAAAAGTCATTTTTTTTTTGTCTTTTAGAAATAAACATTAATTCATTCAATAAAATTAAATTTTCATAATGCTATTTGTTTATTCTCAGTAGTATCATCTGCTCTTTTTTCTTGGTAGTTTTTTGGAGAATGAGTAGTTTCAAATCACATATCCAGGGTTAAATAATTAATATAGTAATTGGTTCATAGTCTCCATACCCTAAATCATGTCTGCTGAAGATAGCTTCCTAAGAATTTAAGTCCTTCCAGATCTGTAGGAGTGGCTGTGAATGTGTAGACAAAGGATGGAGATGGCAGCATTAAAATGCATTAGCTCTAGCTGTCCATCTTAATCCCCACACTCTCTCGGTTCTAAACCCCTTGTGGCTCATGTGATATGACCTTTGATTTTGCTGATTCAGTTCTGATATTTTCTCTACTGTCACATTTTCCAACTTTTTTTTACAGTGGTCGTAGCATGCCTGACCATTACCCCAACCCTGAACTTAAGTTATTTTCCTTGTTCTTCCTTTAGTTTAGTCTGTATTTTGAACATGGTTGCGAATCATTTAAAAGACAAGCAACATTGAGCTTTGCGAGTCTCTTGAGGCCATATTTTAAATAGCTTTGTCTTCTTTTTGAGCTGCAATATTCAAGATTTCGGTAATACAGGAATTGCTGGCAAACAGAAGATTTGGGGACGGTTACAGCCTGCAGCAGTACTTTACTTTGTGAAATTATGAGGTAACAAGGAAACGTTTTGCCTCTGGAAAACTTTACGGCAACTTAAGAAATATGGAGACTAAAACCAGTTGCCTCAAGAGAAAAAAATTCTTAAACTCACTCCTTAGAAGATACTAAAATCAGAAATATATGCAAAAGTAACTGATGGATGGTTTCAACAATTTGAGAAATTATGGTAGAATGACAAACTGTTTCTTTCAGAAGAGAAGAATTATATTGATGCCCAGAAATTTGAACTATGCATTGCTAGAGGCTTTATGAATAATGGCTTCATTAGGTTCCTTGAACTTATGCATTAATATATATATATATATATTTTAAAGATTTTATTTATTTATTTGACAGAGATCACAAGTAGGCAGAGAGGCAGGCAGAGAGAGAGGTGGAGGCAGGCTCCCTGCTGAGCAGAGAGCCCGATGCGGGGCTCGATCCCAGGACCCTGGGATCATGACCTGAGCCGAAGGCAGAGGCTTAACCCACTGAGCCATCCAGGCACCCCTGCAGTAATATTTTTAACTAGTTCAAGGAATATGCAGCATACACCTACAGAAACTAAAACTGTATAACAAGTGTAACAAATTAACATTATGTTTTAATCTGTTTTAGAGAAGTAATGATGCTTATTTGAAGCTTGAGTCACAGTGTTTAGATCTGATATTGGCTTAATGTTGAAAGTCTCTTTTAATTTATGGATTAATCTGTGGCAGCCAGGTCCTCTTTCATCTTACTTGAAGTATTCTCACCAGGTTCTTAGTGGTTTAATTCTTACCATCTGGTGAATCACTTTCTAAATGTAATTAAAAGTTTTAGGTGGGTGCGTGTATTAGATTTTTCTCCTACTAGATTACAAATTGCTTAAATGACCATGTCATTTACATTTATTTTCCTTTCTGTGACTAGCACAGTGCTTTGTGTATTATACTCACTAATTAAGTGCTTTTAAAATATATTGGATTGATTTCCATATATAATATGGTTCATCATGGCATTTGCAGTTACCAACCTAATAAATGAGATGAAATAGGTCTATTTCAAATCCTACATAGCAAAATATTGGCAGGATAAGGGAAGAAGGAAAAGAAGAAACCATTCAAAGACTTACTCTGTAATCACTTGATGTCACATAAAATATTGGGAGGAAGGCCAGCCAAATGATGCACGTGGTGTACATGGTAAAACCGATGAACTTAGCTTCGTTGAAATTTTCTGGGCACTTCCGAGTTTTGAAGGCGTACACAGTGCATAAGATCACCAGGATGACATCGTAGGTCAGCGAGATCAACATGCTGGAATCTCTGACATTGCATTTTAAGATGACTGTTTCCCGCTTCTCTGGGAGAGTATACCGCCTGGTGCCTGGAGCCTCCAGGATCAGCCACACAGACACCACCACAATTTGCACCAGTATCAGACCCAGGCAGATGAAAACCTGAGAACTAGGGCTGATGAATTTCGGCCTCTGAGCGCCATTCTTTACCCCATCAAAGATGCGGGCAATGCAGTTTGTCTTGGTCAGCAGGGCTGAGTAACAGATAGCGAAGGATGTTCCTAGCCCTAGTCGGCGCAGCGCACAGATGACTGGGGATGGCTTTGCGATGAAGAAGAAGGTCATGCAATAGGACAGACTGACCCCAAACAACAGGATGTAACAGAGCTCCCGGCCTGAGGCTTTGACCAAGGGCGTATTGTTGTGCTTGATAAAAACAGTCACGACTATGCAGGTACACATGAAACCCAGGCAAGCGATGGTCACCGGACCAATGGCCCAGGCGTCTTCCCACTTGATGTAGTCCTCGGGAAGATTATAGCAGCCAGACAGGTCTGCAGTGGGCCACTGCCCGAGGCCACAGTCGATGCAGGTAAACTCATCAGCCAAGTATTCGTAGGGCTCACAGGGGATGCAGATCCAGCAGCAGACATCCCCTGGTTGCATGTTCTTCATTTCATTGGGGGCACAGGGGTCACTGCACTGGGAAGTGGGGACTGAGCTCCGGGACCAGTGGATAGCGTCAACATCCAGGGATAAGGTTTCTGCCCAGTGACCGACCTTCAGGTAGGAGTACTTGCCACCCACATACTGGAAATTGAACACGTTGTACCGTCCCATTCCGTCTCCAAAAGTGTCGAACTTGACAATGCTATCCGCACCTTTATTTGGATTGAATGGAGCTGTGACATGTAAAGTAAAAGGGGAAAAAAAAAAAAAAAGAACATTGTTTAGACATTGAAGGAGAGATCAATGACTTGATGCCCCGCTTCTAGCAAAACTGAAAAAACAGTGAACAGGGATTCCAAGGCTGAAATAATTGACTACCATGGAGTTTACACATTAAAAGCTACTAGAGTACTCATGTATTTATGAATTCATTCATTTCACATTTCCAAGTGCCTCCTGTGTGCCAAATGCTCGGGAAAATCCCAAGCACAATACAGCGCCTGCCTTCAAAGGAGCTGATTATGTAACAGAGGAACTGGCTAACACGTAGTTGGAGTCTCTGCCGTGTGTAAATATTCATTCCCTTAAAGATTTCACCGTAGGAACCGGGCACAACTTTGTGTCTCATCCTTATTACGTATTTATGGTGTATAGACAACAAAGTGTTAGATGTTTTCATGAAAATAGAGAATTAATACGAAGAATTTTCCTCTCTCAAAATGAAGAAAAAGCTTTTCATTACAAATGTACAGTATGCTGCCTTTTTAAACTGTTTTTTAAAACAAGTATGATTGACATACAATGTTATGTTCATTTCAGGTCTATACCATAAGGATGCAACAGTCCTGTACATTACTCAGCGCTCACCACAATAAGTATAGTCACCATCTGTCATCATACAACATTATTATGATATTATTGACTGAATTCCCTATGCTATAATTTACATCTCCATGAATTAGTCACTTTACAGGGCAAGTTGGTACTTCTTAATCCCATTCGGTACCTTTAATGCCTATCCCTCACTCATCTCCCCTCTGCAACCACCATTTTGTTCTCTGTATTTAAGAGTCTGGTTTTTGCTTTTTAAAATTTGGTTTGCTTTTTAGATTCTACATACAAGTAAAATCATATAGTATTTGTCTTTTTTCTGTCTGACTTATTTCACTTAGCATAATGACTTTGAGGTCATCCGTGTGGTCACAAATGGTAAAATCTAGTTTCTTTTTTTTAATGGCTGAGTAATATTTCATTGTGGTACACATGGTAAAACCAGTGAACCCCACACTCCACATCTTTCTTATCCATTCATCTGTCAGTGGACACTTGGGTTGCTTCCATATCCTGGCTACTGTAAATAAAGCTGCAATAAACACTATCTTTTCGAATTAGTGTTTTTTTTCCCTCTGGGTAAATATTCAAGTAGTGGAATTACTGGATCATATAGTATTTCTCTTTGTAATTTTTAAAGGAATCTCCATAATGTTTTCTACAGTGGCTGCCTATGGTCTGCTTTTAAACAGTTCAGGTGACTTAGAAGGGAAAAAATGGTAACCCACCCACAATCCTTTAACCCTAATATTTTCATATTTGGGGGCATATTATGCTCTATGTAGCATGTTTATATTCTCATAAACATACGTGGCCTGGATACCTTAAAGGCACCAACAGTATATGGAAGCTAGGTGACAGTGCATTAAAGTTTGTTCTTGACGATACAGTGTTCAGAGCCCTTTCCCTGTCTCACAGCTTGCTGCAAGGATTCAAGAAGAGCAGCTCTCCGAGCATTTATGTTTCCTCTCATCCAGCTGTTTGTTCATCATGTTTCTCTTGCCAGTGTCTGGGCCACCCTGACCATCCATTTTTATGCTACCTGCTTTGGTCTGTGTGCTTACTATTTCACATTGTCCATCTTTATGCTTTCAGTGGGTGTAGAAGAAGAACGTTGCTGGTATCTACTGGTGCACAGGCAGACTCTACTAGTTAGACTAGGCTTGTCTGTGTGAATAAGTAGACCCAAAATTGTTCAGTGGCTCAAAAACAGGGACGTTTATTTCTCCCTCATGAGATCTGGGTTGGTGGGTGTTTCTCCACCACAGGGTGATTTGGGAGCCCAGGTTCCTTTTGTCTTGAGGCTGTGCCAATTTGCAGGGTCTCCTCTTCATCGGCATCCATCCAGTGGAAGGAGGGAATGTGAAGCAGGTGTCCCTGCTTCTTAAAAGGGTAAACCTGGAAGTGCATCTGTTTCCATTCACATCTCATTCAGTAGAAATGAGTTTTCCAGGGCCACACTCATGTCAAGAGGGGCTGAGAAATATAGCTTAGCTAATGTGTGCAGCTAGAACCCTGCCATGCAACGAGAAAATGGAATTTGGAAGACACTGTGTCCTTACTCTGCAGGGGTTTTCTGTCTTTGTTGTCTTCTTCCTGAACTCCATTCCACCTTCTCTGGGGTTCACGTTGTTCCAGCCAGTGGGCAAACGTCTTACCCTTCTTGGGTGAGATACTTTATGAAGGAGAAGGGTCCCTCATTGACTTACTTGGGTCCTTGGTGAAAGGAGACTTGACAATTTACCAAGTAGCCCTCTCCTGCTTAGGGCTCATAGATGCCCTTGGTGGCCTACATTGGGTGGTTTACCATGATGTTTCAGATCACATATAAAATCTGTTAGCAAGTGTAGTCCAATATGCCAAATTTATTCCTCATTTATGATTTTTTTTTTCCCTTAATGATTTTGTTATCTTAGTTGCAATTCAACTGTTTTCTTTTTTTCTCTTTTTGGTTTTTGGATTTTTTTTTTACATTTCAACTTTACTAACTAATCTTTACCTAGCTTTCTGTCACATTCCACAACCCCATCACATATGCCTATGTGTGTCTATATTCTAGCTGTGAAGTGGCTTTGAGCTCATAGTGGTATGAGGGATGTGGTATGAGGGCACAGTTTGGGATTTAGATGACTTGTATGTGATTCTCATCTCTGTCCTTTAATAGTTAGCCAGATTAATCTTTCTGACTCTGTTTTTTTAATCTGCAAATTATAAATGAAAATTATAAATAAAGTAATATAAAAATATAAAATGAACATTTTCTACTTATTTTTAGCACTTGCCAGATACGAAACTATATGATAATTAAGTCTATTGTATTTGTTTTTTCTCTTCATCTCTTTCTACAGTGGTATAATCTTTTTGCCATTGATACAACTTTCGACTATGCTTTAATATCTGTCAGGATGAGTATATAATAGGAGTTGAAACAACTTCTTACTATAATTTTAGGAGTAGGAATCAGTATCAGAATTCTTACATTACATAACACTAACCTTGTTTGGTCTATCACTAAAGTTTTAGGGACTCCTTTCATATGTTACTCCATTTATGTTTAATATTTTAACACATTTTACATCAAGTGTAATAACTTCAGATGTGTTATTAATTTGTTTACTCTCAGCTATGCAATCAATCTCCACCAATGTTCAACTGATATCAGATTATTCTGTAAAAGATTTGTGAAATGAACGTGTTTTACATTCTTAATTTAAATTCTTTGTTATTTTTTTCAAAGATTTTATTTATTTATTTGACAGATAGAGATCACAAGTAAGCAGAGAGGCAGGCAGAGAGAGAGGGAGAAGCAGACTCCCCACTGAGCAGGGGCTTGATCCCAGGATCAAGGGATCATGAACCTGAGCCGAAGGCAGCCGCTTAATGACTTGAGCCATCCAGGAGCCCCAAATTCTTCATTATTTTAACAAATATTTTAAAGTTTCTTAAGAGTAATGTATTTGATAGATGATAAAAAATGCTTGCTTTGTCTTTTCTGAGCTGGAAAGTGTTATGGATAAGACTGTTGAACTGTAAGCTAACAGTATAAGCCCTAGAAATAGAAAACATTCCTTTGACAAATCTTTTCCGGAAATGATCTAAGGTCATCAACTGGATATTGGGGGAGACTGGCTAGTTGAGGTTAACAGAATAAATAACACATCTGAGGTTCTTGCATTTGATGTAAAACATGTTAAAATATTCAAGGTTTCACTTATTTGTGATATATGAAAGGAGTCTTTCAAATTTTTAATGATTTGTTAAGCATAAAATAAAGAAACTGAGTTTGATGTTAACATAAGAATTTTGATAGTGCTTCCTACTTCTGAGGCTAAGCTAATAACATTTCAATTCCCACATTTTTTCTTGTTGGAAAATGTTGACCATTAATACATTTTTAAAAGATCATAGATAAAGACTTTAGCTCTTGCTTTTGCAGAATGTTGCCATTATTCTCATGAGACTATTTTAAAGCTGAGGGGCAGAATATATTTAGATTTTCATCAGTTTTTTTCCTCTCTACTTTTTTATTTTGAAAAATTTCAAACCTACCAAAATGGTAAAAGAAAATTATAGGGGACACTACAGTATTGGGATCACCTAGAATTAACTAATTGTTAATAGTTTGTCATATTTATTTTATCTGTCTCTATTTATTTTTTGCTAATATATTTGCTATTAAAATTCTTTAAAAGTGAAATACCTATACTGAAGTATGTATAGAGCAGGAGTTGGCAAGCTCTAGCCCATGGGCTACATTCTGCCTCTTACCTATTTTGTAAATAAAGTTTTATTAGAACATATCATGCTCATTTGTTAAGCCATATTATCTATGGCTGTTTTCCCACTACACCAGTAGAGATGAATAGTTGTACTTAAGATTGTATGGCCCCCAAATATTTACTATATGATACATTTCATCAAAATCATATAAACTTTTGTTTTATAAAAAATTGGCACATTCCATATCAAAATATATAGAGCAAAAGGAACCCATACACAGCAATTTGGAGCATACAATTTGGTAGTAAAGTTAAATACTCATGTATCTGTTTTTTTTATACATGTTTTTTATACATGTACCCTAGAGAAATTCTTGTACATGTGTACCAGAGACATGTAGATGAATGGTGTGAGTACTGTGTATAAGGGAAACACAAGTGGAAACAACTTCAGTTTCCAAAAAATTGGCACCAAAAAAATATTTTGTGTATTATTCACAGTATCATATTGTTATGAAATAAAACTAATGGTAGCAATGGGGACAAAGATGGATGTATTTTAGAAACAATATTGTGTGAGAAGACAATATGACTCTACTTTTATAAACTTCTGAGATGAACCAAACTCAATATACCATTTGGGGATACATACAGAAGTGATAAACTTTTAAGAAAAAGCAAATGAATGATAAAGACCAGATTCAGGATAATGCATATCGGATGAGAAGGACGTATATAGAAGGATGGGCCCGGGAAGAGCGCAGAGATGGTTACCCATTATCTTCTGCTTCTTGTTCAGATGAAGTGTTTCCTGTGAATAATTATTTTAGTGTTGTACTTCATAAACTGAACTAAGTATGTTCTTTGTATGGCTTAACATTTCATAATAAAAATATTTAAAATATTAAAATGCGAGAATATGCTCTTCCAGACACAATAAGATGTATTAATTAATCTTGTCATTCTAGGGGACTAATGTTGCCAGTGTTTATTTTTCCTGATTAGCACATTTGGGGGCTGAGCGTGTAGTTACAATCAATTGCTCTTGTCGATATAATGAATTACTAGGAGATTTGCTAAGATATAACAGAAAATATAAATAATTTATATATATTAATTACAATCAGGGAAAGAACCACTCTATTTAAATGACATCAAACAATAAAAAACTTCAGGATACATTTAACAAACTATGTGAAGGTGCAATTTACTTTCTATCCATTTTGGATCTAACCTCAAGAACTGTTAGCTAATAAGTTTATGTTGCTTTAAGTGACTAAATTTGTGATAATTTGTTCCAAAGGCAATAGAAAACTAATATGCACATTAAAACTATGTCACATGTGTGCACCTATTCTGCTAATGAGGCTCTAGAGAAGCCTCATTACACACTGCTAGTGGGTAGGTAAATTGGTCTGTCCCCAACAGAGGGCAACTTGACATAGATTTTCAAAATTATAAATGAATTTCACCCAGCATCTCCAATTTGTGGAATGTATCCTATATACATATTTGCATTTGTGTCAAATGATGTTTTCAATGTTTTATTTATTTCAGAACTTTATAATAGAAGAATACTGGAAATGATCAATAATGAGAAAACTGAATACTGTATAGCTATGAAAAGAAAAGAGGAGTCGTTCTGGGTGTCTCATGTTATGGAGATATAACAAATATAAAAATGACACCATTAGAAGTAAACAAAAGCAGTACATATACTATAATATTTAATATGCAATCTTTATGTAAATGGAAAAAGAGAAGAATCTATTCCTTTCTTTATTATATGCAAAGGAACTCCAGAAGGATGTTCAAGAAAGTGGTTACCAATGGGCACAGAATCAGAAAAGAACAGTTGTATGACAAAGATGGGAAGGAAATTTTTATTCAATTCTTTCATAGACTTTTTTGAGGCATGTGAATATGTTACCTATTCAAAATATAATAAAAAAAGGAAAACAGAAATTGCCGATCAGTTTTACATTTGAGTGAACTTCTAACCTGAGAGCGACTTAGACAAGTAGAACAAAGAAACGTGAAGTCCACAGAGACAGCACAAGGAGCAAGGCAAACGCTTTAAAGCAGGAACGTGCTCTGAGAGACAAGAAAAGGGTGCAGCATCTTCTTAAAAAGGAATAATCAGAGAACAGTCATGAGCTTCTGGAAAAGAAACAGCAGAACTAGAAACTTAATACAAGGATGAAAGGTACATTTGAGAAAACTCAAGTTTTGACAAAAATGCTGAGAAGGAAAGCAGGAAAAACAGGAAAACTAGTGACTACTCTGTGGAATTTCAACATTCAATCAACGAGAGTTCCAGAAAGAGAGAGAGAAAATGGAGTGAGGACATTATCAAAAGAGTCAAAGTGAATATCTGTGGAGAAAGGATGTGGCTGGAAAAGAGAAAAGCAAGAGACAGTTGTTCTTTCTCATAAGCTAATTGAATTCATGTAAAAATTATGTGCATGTATTATGATAAAAATAAAACTATAAAGTTAAAAAAGCATGATAAATAATTGAGCAAGGTCACGCACAACAGCTTGCAAAGTAACTTACGGAAATGATATTTTGCAAATATAGTAACAAGTGCTTGATAAAGAGGGTGGTGGACAAATAGTACTTCTGGTGAAATTGTGTTTTTTAATACCTGTGTACCTGGTACTAAATTTGTCCAATATACCGCAAGGTATGGTCTAATGTCTAAATCATTTGAATGCAGAAAATACATGCAAAACACTTTACATAAATGCATCATGAATTCTGAACCCTCAGCTGGAGCGTTAGCTTGGAATGAAAGGTTGCCGAGTCTATACTCCAGCGACAAAGCCTGAAAGGAGAACCTAGAAGAAAAAGATGAGCCGTGTCTGTCAAATTTCCACAAAAGAGAATAATCCCATTTCTGAGGTTATTCCACACATGCCCAGTCTGGGGAGTGCGGGGGCAGGGAGGAAAACCAGGCTCTTCCTCAGGTGCTGCTGGAGTCACTCCAATGACAGAGCCTGGAAGCTCTAGGCTATTGATCTCATTGCCTTTTTGACGCATTTAGAGTTGCCTCTGAGTCAAATGGCTCACCTGGGAAATAAAATCCAGTGAACCAGAATCGTGGAGATCAGTTGTACGTGTCTTTGGAGTGAGGAGACTCCGGGGAGTTGCCTGTTTCTAAAGTTGAATTTCACCAAGGGAGCAAACATCATTAGAAATCCATTTGTTGTTGCAATAGTGTGAAAGAACCCAAATGAGAGGATGGAAAAGGAACTCGAAGGATGGCAGAATTTTTTTGTGGAAAGATTTGTAACCTCCAAAACCCAATTTCAAGTCCTTTCACTATCTGCCTCCTCAAAATCAGGTCCCAACTTTTCAGAAGAAGGCTGATGTGGCCCGAAGTCAGGAGAATGACTTCTTAGTTCAGCTCATTATCCAATTAGTTTTGACCTCAGTTTTTAATGGATTTATTTGAGAAGTTTAGTGCCAACGTGACCAGCTCTCCTAAGGCCCATTTGGTAGAGATGAGGGGAGCCCATGCCTTAAAAATATCGTAGGTCAATGGCAGGAGACAATTAAATCAGTTCTTTATTTTTGCCTCTCAGACAGAAGTCCAATTAAGGTAAGACAATAATGTGGCTCTTAACAGGCTTTCAGTAATGGGAATATTACTGCCACGGCCTCGGTTCACATTCATAAATACTAATGAAGATTGTAAAAGCTACTAACGGCAATACGGCTCCAAGTTACAACATTTTCCAGCCAGGCAATCACTGAGGTTTCAGTGGACTAATCTTATGAATTGGAATAAAGACATAAATGAAAGGACAGAAAATGGCATCTCCCTTGAAAGACCTTATTGGAGGTCAAGAGGTAAAGAAACCAAAATCCTTTGGCTAGAGCAAACAATCATTTACAAACATCATGCAGCAGAGAGATAGGAAATAGGAAATAGAAAGAATCCTTGGTATCAGTAATTAATTTCCCTACCGATTAGGAAGAAAATTGTGGATGCATTTCTCATGGTTATTTATCAACGGAACCTAGCTGCTGGGGCAAAGCACCATCTAGATGTCTAAGGTGGTCAGTCTCACATAGGAAAAATGCTTAGTAAGTACCTATAGTCCATAGCGAAAGGGAGTGTTCGAGAGAAGCTATTGAAAGAACATCAGGTTTTCTTGCGAGGTGGGTATTAATGACTTTGGAAAAGGACTCTCTTAAGTTGTCCTGAAAAGTTAGTATGGCTTATGCTTCTAATGCTTTATTACATATTATCCTGGTTTTCCTATATCTATTCCACATATTACTGCTGAATTTTTCAGCCCTCAAAACAGCTCAGCAAGGACCAATGTGCTCTTAGATAGGAGTGGAGAATGGGGAGGAAAGGCACAATGAGTCAAAATTAGTAAGATGCCAGTCTCTTTCTCTCCCAGTTCAGGGGTCAGGCTCAGGGTCAGCCTTTGCTTACTTGGTTTACTTCAGCTAGAAGTCTCAGGGTGGCCGCTGAATCTTTGGTTAGGGATCCTCTTTAATGGGAAATAGTGCTATTATCCTATTGTTTTCTACCCGTTCCCACTCCCACTGCCCCTGTTACATAATGTATGGGCTTTTCTCACAGACTCTGTGATGAATATTTAGACTTTCTAAAACCTTTAAACAGACTGTATATATAGAAAAATTACAAAAATAAGTGAATTATTACAATGTGAACATATGCATGTATTATCACAGTTGTTAAGAAATAGAGCATTACCCATCCCCTCGTTCCTGTTCCTTCTCCCCAAAGGGTGCCACCATCATACATTTTAGTACAAGGAACTAGTTTTGCCTGATGTTAAACTTTATACCAATGTCATCATAAAGTATATATTGTTTTGTAACATTTTTTGCTCAAAATTAAGTTTGGTGAGATTCATTCAAGCAGTAGTCAGAAGCTATAGTATTTTGTTATATGAGTTTCTTTAGCCATGCTTCTGTGGAGGGGCATTCCTTCCCCCCCCCTTTTCATGACATCTTGAGCTTATATAAATAATGCTGTATCTTTGACTGGGTTGATCCAGAAGCAAATCCCAAGACTAGATTTGAGTTCAAAAGTTGATGTGGGAGCTTGCAGGGGAGTAGAAAAGTAAGGTGTGGACAGGAAAAAAATATCTCACAGAGTGTTTCACTGAGTGCCGGTGGGTCTCGTTCTCACTGGGGTCCTCATGAACAACTAGGTGAACAACTAGTCACCTCAGTTCTCACTGATGTGGGAAACCACATCAATTAGGAGTAGAGACCCAGCACCCCAGCTTACCCACCAGCTTGGGGAGCACAACTCTTGTTTGTCATTGGTGATAGCTTTTCCAGGGATGGTGGCTTCATGGCACTTTCAACCTGCTCTAGCTACAGGTGACCTGTGACCAGGAAAGCTCCTGGCAGCACTGCAGATGCTTCTACATGGAAGCCACTGTCTTAGATGAGGTTAGTGAGTGTGAAGGTGATGTGGGCAAGTCACTGAGAGCATCCCCCATGTGCTGCTATCACTAGTTCTATACACATGGCATTTGTCATATGTGTGTGGGAACAAGTGTGTGTATGTACATACATGAACAGAGTGGTGGGGTGTGTGTGTGGGTACAAGTGTATACACATACATGTATGTATACAGTGGTGAAGTATATGTGTACAAGCCCATTTAAGTATGTATACATATGTAGTAGGACAGTGTGTGTATATATGTACACAGTAATAAAGTGTGTGTGTGAGGGTATAAGTGTATATACATGTTTATGTATATGGTGATGAAGTGTGTGTACAAGGGCATATATGTATGGATATGTACACAGCTGTAAAGTGTGCATGTGGGGGGGCACAAGTGTATTATTATGTATATGTGCACAGTAGTGAATGTGTACGAGTACATATATGTATGAATATGTACATAGTACTAAAGTGCATGTATGTGTACAAGTGTGTATATATGTACTCAGTAGTGATGGGTGTGTGTACAAGTGTATATAGGTATGTACATGTACACAGAAGTGAATGTGGGAGAGGTATAAAGTACATATGTGTGTGTGTATACAGTGGTGACAAGTGGTATACAAGTGCCTATATGAATGGGTATGCATATGATAGCGAAGCGTGTGTGTGCAGGGCTTATCTGTATGGGTATTTACATAGCAGTGAAGTGTGTGTGTGTGTAAAAGTGTGTAAATGTATGAATAAGCATAAAGTCCTGAAAGAGCTACGTATTTGAGCTCCGGTAGCTTCACTTCCCTGATGTCGCTGACTTTGAATTTGAGCCGTGCAGGTGGAAGTGTAGTGACGTCTTGGACATCGTGTCATCAGGATCTCCTGCTGCGCTGATACAGTGTCCTGTACGTTTAGCTTTAAGGGAATCGAGTATAACAAATTAGAGGAGTAGCTGTTTCATGTCCATCTCTTTCCTCAATCTTAAGCCCCTTGACAATGTGTCGTTCATCTCTGTTCCCTGGTCACCTGAGGCAATGCTGGGCACATAGTAGGTCTTTACTAATTGTTTCCAAAACTGATGAGTACATTTATTAGACTGAAGAGCATCATCTTAGGAACTTAAAAGACACTTCGATTTCTGAATGAAATACTAATCTTAAGGAAATGGGCCTTTGCCTCTTTGTTTTGATGATTTATTCTATCACTTTGCCACCACACTTAAAAAACATGGGTCTAGGTTGTAGTTTCCCAGTCAGGGGTGATTTTGCCCCCAGATAATATTTGACAACATCTGAAGAGATTTTTGGTTGAGGTCTCAGGCCTGGTGCTGCCACTGGCCCCAGAGGGGGTAGAGGCCTCCTTGGGGGTAAGTGTGGGGGCTACCTAGTCTATGGTGCACAGAACACACTGCCACGGCCAATGTTATCCAGCCATTAATGTCACCGCTACCAAGACAGAGAAATACTCATCAAGGATAATACATGTTGGGATTTCTAGAGATTATCTGATAATGGCTCACTTCTTTATGGACTGAAAACCCTCACACCAGATTGATTCTTTATGGTGTTACAATATGGAGTTTCCTATTACCTGGGGTTTTTTTCTCCCTGCAGACAGTTCCAGCTTACAGGCTCCCTTCAATTCTCCTTCAAAGTCCTCTCCTTTCCACACACAATGAGAGCTGTGCTGAGCGTTCTCCCCACCTCTACCAGAGACCCCATTTCACAGGGATCTCCTTGGTTTTCCTTTCCTCCCCTTTTGAACAACTAGTCACCTCAGCTGGATGTGTCCTGGCCATCAATCCTGTCCTAGGAGAGATGGCAGCTCTTTCACATAGCTGGGGTAGGTGGCCCACGCTCTTTGGAGCAGACTCACAACATATAGAATAGATGTTAGTGGGGAGAACTAAGGTGGGACTTCTCTCCGATTTAATGGGATGTCCCTTGCACAAACCAAAGCACCCAAGAACACTGGTGATTTGCAACCTTCACCAAAGGTTTTCAATTTGGGGGAAAGACATTGTGAATTCTGACGACAAATTTAATCTGTCCTCATGTTTTTTAACTACGTGACTACATCAAGTAGTAGAGCATAGATTTAAAAAAAAAGAAGAAAACAGGGGGAAAAGTCTTTCCCCTAAAGCAGATGGAAGTACATATCCATCCATGGCTTTACGAAGAGAAGGCTTGTGTTCTCTGTTGGTTTGCCCTGCATCACTCCTCCCCTGCAATGCCACAGATTCGGATGTGGCAGAATTCAGTGCAGTGTGATAGGGACAGAAGGTGAAAATGGCTGAGAAAATCCCATTCAGAGGAGTTCGAGGATTTCAGTAGTGCCAACTAAAAAAAAAAAAAAAAGCCAACTTGAAAAATGTGAGCAGAGCTAATATACTGAAGAACATAGTCACAGTAAGCATGCTTAATAAATCCAACTTTCCATTTTTAAGCAAACAACATACTACTTTCTATGAAAAGCAGAAATTATATTCTTCAAGGGTGAACTTTCCAAAGATAAGCTCAGCAGCTTAGCACGAAGTAACTGAAATTTTCTACGGGGGAAGCAAATTAATTTCTCTTCTCCTGTCTTATGCATGCATGGACATGCGTGTGACTCTCTGTGTGGTATCATGTGAAGAGAATACAAGGGAAAATAAATGACTTCTCCCAGCATGCAAGTCTATTGTTGGCCTGTCATGTTTTTCCTAAGCTGCTTTAGCATACATAGCTTGTCTTCTGTCTGCACAGAGAGGGGCTGCATTTTTGAACTACAAGACTTCAAATAACCTTGTCAGGTCATCAAGCACATCCCTATACTGCTGAAAAAAATTCCAAACTCACATCTTCCTGAAAGGGTTTCCATTCCATTGGAAATAATTAATGTGGCAAATCTGAAAATAGTAACTTCTCTTCACTTTGTGCCATAATTTCTATTTTGAATTATTATAAAAGTAAGGATGATAAGGGTATCATAAATCTGGCTATTTTGTTCCTTCATAGAAAATACTTCTAGAAAGCGACCAACCTTAGAAATAATTTTAGCTCATACAAATCTCATTGCCATTCCTCCAATTATTCATAAGGTAGAAAAAACTGGGTGGTAGATAAACATATTCCTTTAAACATAACCATTACATATATCAGATAAAATTATTATATACTAGTATATAATATATATATTATATGACAAATAGATATACTTATATATTAATATATTAATTCTATATTACATATGCTATATAATTGTTATGCTTAAGGAATATATTATTATTCTATCACCAAATTAACTTTATCTATTACAAAATCATATACATATTTTTTCTTGCTTATGTTCCCATGCTTCCCATACAGTGTTTTTTTTTTTGTTTTTTTTTTAAGATTTTATTTATTTATTTGACAGAGCTCACAAGTAGGCAGAGAAGCAGGCAGAGAGAGAGGAGGATGCAGGCTCCCCGCTGAGCAGAGAGCCCGATGCGGGGCTCGATCTCAGGATCCTGGGATCATGACCTGAGCCAAAGGCAGAGGCTCTAACCCACTGAGCCACCCAAGCGCCCCTCCATACAGTGTTTTTATTGAAAAGCCAGGGGATAAGGCACTGTTCACACCTAGGAGTTTATCTAAAGTCATCCTTGAAATCACTGGAGAGGATGAGGGTATTTTTATATCAGTGTCCAAGCAGGTGAAGTGTCCAAGCCACATGAAGTAGACAAAAGAACCTTGGGGATCTTCTACTGCCTTTTTCTCTTCCTCTTTTTTATTCAGCATTCCTTCTTGTTCCCAATACCCAAGGTTCCCATGTAGACCTAAGCAAAACCAATTCCCATTGAAGTTCTAAATTCTGTTGATGTTAAGCCTTTCAGGGATATTCTTATTGAAAGAGATTGTCAAAGGACAGTGCTCACGGAGAGTGGAATCTGCTCTTTCAGGGGAGAAAGAAGTTTGGCCAGAAGGTTTGGCCAGAAGGTTTGTTCAACTTTTCTAAAATAATACCATTTGGGGAAAGGGGAACACTTTTGTTCTTGGCTCATCTTTTAGCACCAGCCCTTAGAAAAGGGAATTTCTCCTCCTTAATTTCCATCCTTTCCCATAATATTTTTTCTCCTCCATGGAGAACAATGACAGTATCACCATAACTAAAAGAGACAGGCAGATGGTCTTCTATCTCCAATAACCTACTGATGGAGGGGCAAACCTCACCTCCGTGTTCATGTCCACCACACATGGCCAGTTTCCAGGGTGCACAGAAGGGGTGGCACTTGCCTGGTGGTGCCCCCACCAGAGAGCCCCCAGCTCTCTGTGCCACCTGTGACAGGACAGGCGGGGAGAAAGACTTGCCATTTGCTACTCATACAAATGGATATTTGGGTTAGTAAGCTTGGAATCTGCTCTAAGATCCAGCCCCTTCGAAAGGGCTTGTGGGAAACCAGAGCCTTTTTTTGCTCTCAGGCTTTTGCCCAGTGTTCTAGCCATAATATCAGAAAAGTCTTCTATGAAGGAGGATGTAGGGAGAGGAGATTGGGTACTGGTTTAGTTATTAACAAAAACTGAAATTAGTTTCCTCTTGGTGATCCATCATTATGTGTTTAGAACCCAGGAGAAGAAAAAGAGAAAGAGGATTTGGCAAAAAATCCCATCCTAATGCTCTGAACTCCGCCCCCATCCACCGGCCCCACCACAGAGCTAACCATCTGTTTTCCATGTTAGTTCTAACCTATAATGTCTTAAAGAAAAGGGCAGAAAGCAGGAAAGAGAGGGAAATGAATCTCAGTCAAAAAATAATCCAGGGCGACTGGGTGGCTCTGTGGTTAAGCATCTGCCTTCAACTCAGGTCGTAATCCCAGTGTCCTGGGATTGAGTCCTGCTTCAGGCTCCCTGCTGAGTGGGGAGCCTGCTTCTCTCTTCCTACTCCCCCTGCTTGTGCTCTCTTTCTGTCAAATAAATAAATAAATAAATAACTTAAAAAAAAAAAAAAAGAATCTAACAGCAGCATCAAACGTTTGTTTCCTTTCAAATTGGAGCTACCGGGCAGGTGTACAGAGCTGGGCAAGAAAAGGCAGGAACAGAGCAGAAAAAAAGAGAGAGAGAGAAAAAGAAGAAACTGAGAGGAGGATGGGGAGGGTGATGTGATGATGAGTTCTGGCTGATTCATCTTTACCCTGAAACTGGATATTGATCCTTGTTTTCATCCTAGTTCTGGTTCTCATGACCATATGCATAATATGAATAGCAGCTTCAGTGATGTCTGCTATATAAAGAGAGCTCTATCAGAGGAGGCCATTAATATTCCTGTGGACTGTTGTGATAGGCTCCTAGCTGATTTTCTGTATCCAGTCTCTTGCCTTTGTGTTTCTGGTTCCTCTTAAAATGTCTTTAAAGTACCACAACCACCAAAATCTCATCACACCACTGCATGAAGGGCTAAATTGCTTTCCTGCTGCATCTAGCAAAAGTGACTGAATTTTGTTGTTTGTTTGTTCTTTTTAGGGTAAATATAAATGTCCAAAGAAAAAAAAAAGTTCTGCGATTAAATAAACTGGATTAACATAGCTAAATGAGTTTCATTTCTGAAGGTAGCATTTAGCCCTTCTAGCATCTAATTCGTGAGTCAGTCTGCTTTGAAAGTCATCCAGAAATTGATAGGATGTGTAGCCTTTCCCAACGTTTCTGACTGCCCAATTTTATTTTAATGTGTTCACTTTACTAAAGGAGCCTACCATCTTATGTACAGTGTGTCTTGGAACGATACCTCACAGAATCAAGCATGGCTGTGAATTCCGGAGTCCTGCAACATTGCCCCCACCCTCTGCCACCGTATCCTTCTTGCCCTGTCCCTTCAGAAACCACAAGGAAACCTCACTGCCCGCTTCCTCTTCGCCCATGTGTACGCTGTACTTTTCCACCGGTAGAGGTTCACTCAAATCATTCCCTGTGCTTCCTATGCCCTTTCTTCCCTGGAATGCCTGCCAAGTTGTCCACGCTCCTGAAGGCCAGCACAGATACTGCATCTCCTGCCGTTTGCTGCCTCCAGGCTGAAAGCATCATTCCTCTTTGTCATCCCGTGTATATCATGTTCCTTTTCCTTGGTGCTCACCACCTGTCTCTCACATTATAATTTTTTTTTTCTGTATCTGTCTTCCACTTTTGTATTTTATTATCACTAAGTCATGAGCCCCTCAAAGGCAGAAGCCAAACCTTACCATCTTTCACATAGGAATTATAACCTTGCATCTATAGGCTAAGTCCAGCCTGAAGAATGTCTTATTTGTCCTCTGTTGTATTTCCAAAATATCTGAAGTAGTGTCTTTTATTAAAACATTGAGATAAAAAGTGTAGATTTATTTTTTGAAACACAGGAAGATGTGGTGACCCTGGGCCTTTGTGGAGCAAGAGAGGCTGTTGGCAGGAATTCCAGGCTGTCTGCTTCCTCCCGGTGCTGACCAGCCCGCTGATGATGTACTTGTCTTTCCACCCCAGCGATTGTGTCTAATACAGAATAGGTTCTTGAGAAAACAGGTGTTTTAAGCCAAGTGTAATTACCTCACTAAATTTCAAGGGACAGGGGAAAAAAAAAATCCCACTAGTTAGAAAGAAAATTACAGATTTTAAAATTTGATTTTCTTTTCGAAATGAGCAGAGGGAAAATGAATTAAGGAGGCTGCTGGTGGAAAATGCAAATACACCAGAGATGCTTGGCCATCAGTGAACACTCTTTCTGGGGTCTCAGAGCCCGTGTGTTCACCTCCAGCAGAGTATGTTTCACCCTCACTAATTTGTTTCCTTGCTTGGATGGAAAGCATGTTCCGGGCTGGGCTGTGACATGCATCACTTTTCCTGCAGTCTAATCGACTGCTTGCATTGGAATCTGTCTCATCACTTACTGGTCACGTCACTGGGGTGTGTTTAGTCCAGTGTCCAGCACACAGAGAATGTCCCATGACTCCTGGCTTAATTAAGAGAGCACCCTCTGGTAGGCAGTTGATAACTGTTTGTTGAATGAATACATAAGCGAGTGCACCAGTGTGCACCGTTGTGAAGCCACTGTGTGGTCAGCCAGCTGGTTTTTACCTCAGTTAAATGGCTTAGGTCTGTTCAAAGCATCATCACAGGAACCTCAGCACATATACCCATGTAGAATACAAGAGGTAATGAAGAAATGTCAGACTTTGTCTGTAGGACCTAATGTTGGCTATGGAAGTGAGGAAAAAAGAACCCCAGACTTTGTCTCTCTGCACATTTAGGGATGTTTTTGCTGGAGGGGGGCCACTGGAGGGTGTTGAGAGGGCAAGGTACTGGAAGGCTGGAAGCGTTTGCTTTGGGGGAGTCTATTTTGGTCTGTAGACGTGCCTGCTTTCCTTCCCTGTTTTTTTCTCTCGGAGAACCTATACAATTTTGATGACCGGGATTTTGTCTTACTAATTGTGATCACCTTAGTACCTAGCGCTTAACAAATGTGTGCTGGGGCAATGGATAAAGGAATCAGAAAAAGAATGAACAATATAAGGCAGAAAGCAAGGAACCTCCCCAAACATCAGCTGATACGTTGATGAAACTCGTGTACAAACACGTAAGGTAAGAGTATATTATTGCACGGTGCAGTGAGTATGGTCTTGCCATTCTGAAGGGCCCTGGTATATTTGGGGCTAGTACTTGAAGGCTTTTGCGTGAAAACTGAAAATTGACTATCTGCTTGTGAAAACTACTTAACGCATACTACTTGCTGAATTTATTTGGAAAAGCCTATTTCAGGTATTCTTTCCTGTTATTTATTGTAAAACAATGACTTTGAAACAAGGTAATACCTTCTCGCCTGTCTTCTGTAGAGCCCTGAGGCGGGTATCCTGCCGGAAGTCAGTGCGGCCCCGCCCTGCTGCGCACGCAGCTCGCTTCGCGGCGGCCATGACAGGCCCCGCTCGCTGCTCTCTGTCAGAAAACTCGCCACACTCGAGTTTTGACCTCCAAGTCTTCTTACCCACAAGATTCACACCCTTTCCCTATGTTGTGAGGCAGACACCTTCTCCGCATCAAAACTTACCCACAGAAAGAAGTGTAAGTATCGGGGTATGGAGACCGGGGTATAAATTTAAGTCACTGTGAGAACCTGCTCGCAGGTTTATTTGGTAAAACTCTGCAGTCGTATTGTGGAAAATGAAAGCTTTGTTCTAGTTAACGGAATTGAATACGGCCCTCTGGGACCAGGTAATTGTTGGAAGGGTGGGAAGAATGCATTCGACAGCAGCGGGGAATCTTTGTCATCCCCGGGTCACCTGGAACCGGGCGGAGGTCATCCTCACATCTTCTCCTCCTAGTTCGATTTCATGTGGATTTCAGGGTACGTTCTGTGGAGTGTGGAATGGGCAGGATTTTTCTTCTTTCCTTTTTTTTTTTTTTTTTTTTTTTGGCCTTTGTTTCGGTTTTTACTATTTTCGTGGTAGCGAGGGCTTTCTATTTCACAGCTAATGACAGAGGACTCTGGAAGGAGGCGGAGACAGTGTGTGATTCAGGCATTCACGGGTTAGAACATTATACATCTTGGATCAAAGGCGTCTGAGGAACTGCTCCGCCGAAATTCCACTTTGAGGCCAGTCCATTCTTCGCTCGCTGATCATAGACCTGCTATGCGTCCGCGCCCCTGGGCCTGCTGGGCAGCGTGGCATTAGTTTCCACTCAGCCTCTCCAGCCCTGATTGTTGCCGCCACAATGGTCAGGGTTCTATACTTTTCTTCAAACTGTTTCAAAATTGTCCCTGGAGCATTTCTTTTGTTGGCTTTCGGGTGTGTGATTGTCCTTCTTGAATGCGCGATGTGGTAACTCATTCGAAACACAAGCCATAACATTTTTAAGGTAGCAATTGGAATGAAAATAAAGCCCTTTATTTCAAAGCTTCTCTTGATAATGTATGATTAGAGAAGGAAGAAATTTGCAAAAACTTTGTTGCAAGAATAGAGGGGAAAGGTGAAAAACTGATTTCCCCTCCCTTAAAGTTGCTGCTTCCCACACATGCATAAAGACATACAAACAATGACAGCTATTACTTTCTTTTTCATTTTCATCCTGTGAATTCAGGGAATGGCACAGGCATCTCTGGCTGTGATAATTGCCATGTAAAGTGAAGTGTTCTTTCTAGCAGAGGAGTTGGGAGCTGTGGGAGCGGGCTCCGCAGGCATCCATTTCACCAATGGACAGGTCTTACAGAGAGGAGTTCCGGGTCGGGTGCTTCAGGTCACCTTGTGATGGCGGGGGAACAGCCTCAGCCTTCTTTGCCCAGTGCCCTTCGGAGGTCTGATCAATGAGATAGGGATTCGGTGGCTGGAAGAGAAGCTTTTGGTTCACAGTGTACATCTGCCTGCCTAGGAAGTTGACCCACATTATACAGCACTGCTGGATCAGAACTTCCTCTTTTATTGCTGGTCGTAGTAATTAGTTTTTGGACTTTTAGGTGCTGCTGGGAAGTGACTACAGCTGCTGGCGTCTGCTGGGTATTGAGCCATTTGGCGTGCATGCATCTTCTTTTGCTGAATAATAAATACCCTTGCTCTACTCCACTGGATACCTTCTTGACACTTCCTTATAATCATACAAGGAAGGAATCTTACACTATTGAGTATTTGAGTATCTATTTGAGTAATGCTTTGTATCCAGCTTTGTGTTTTACGTACATCACCTCATTTAATTTAACCTGACAAAGTAGGTCCTAAATGACGTTTGGCAGATGTGGGGACTGAGCATGAAAGGGGTTGTGTCACAGGACTACTAAATGAAAGTCTCAGAAGCAAAGCCAGGGTGCATGAATCCAGTGCTTGGTTTCTAACTATGGCCAATCCTATCCTACTCTGAGTCCTGGATCCCCCCAGTCTGATTTACATATCTGTTCATGGTACTTCCATAAGCACTGAGTGTATCTGTCATAGTCATTTTCACACACTGCTTTGGTTGTCTTGAAGGCAGAAACCATGTCTTATTCATTCTCAATGTTTAGCACAGTAGGAGGCACATAATAAGCATTTCAGGGATTGTTCACTAAATGAATGATGAGGAATGATAATGAATGATGAGGCTTAATAAATGAACATGCTCACAGTATGATTTGAGGATTTCTATAAATGGGTCATTTGAGGAAGAATTCATTTTTTTGCTGTCCCCATAGAAAGCAGTGATCCAGACTGGAAAGAATGCCCTGGTCGGCAATATGAGATAACGCCCAAGGAGACGTGCCTAGGGGACATGTTATGGGAATGGCTTGCATGTGTACTTCAGCAGTTCCAGACTCCCTTTCTGGCTCTAGGCTGCTTACCAGATAGTTCCTTTTGTGGTATCAGTGTCTTGGATAAATTTAGCATAATTGCTGTGAGCATCTCATTATTGATAACTTTTGAAACCATGTTTGTGAGTTCTGATTATGAATAATTTAAAAATTGCCATCTTTTCAATTAGGGTGAAGGAAGAGGTTAAGAAAGATTAGGTTAGAAGGTTAAAAGGTTAGAAGGCCTCAGATTCTCTTCATCTTCCCAGATTCACCACATAGGAATTTTCTTATGTTCAATAACAACTCCATGAGGTGAGTTCCCTTACTATTCCATTTTTTAAAGCAGCTCAGAAAAGACTGTGTTGTACTTCCAGAGATTTTTCAGCCTGGGAAATGATTTCCCAGACCTCATCTGAGAAATATCCTCTGCCCCACAATTCCTTCTGCACACTGCAACAGGAAAAATCTTCCTAAAATCACATTTGCTAGGTCTAAACCTTAATAGTTCAAAGTCTTTAGCTGGAGAACTGATGCTTTTGACAGTGTGATTCTTTTACCTCCCTAACAAGTGCTTAACTACTACTCTCTTATACCCCTTCCATCTCCCCAATACTTGTCCCCTCCATTCCCCTCCCCAGACCATCCTCTCAAGCTCTATGCTCCATGAGAACCAAACAATTTTCTATTTGCTGAAAAATCCATGTTATTTGCCTATGTTCCTTTGCATCTTTCATACACTTTGCATGGGTCCATCTTTACTAATTCTTATTTATGGCTCAAGATATGTATAATTTTTTGCTAACCTCCTGAAGTTAGAATAAATGATGCTCTTTTGGGGCGCCTGGGTGGCTCAGTGGGTTGAGGCCTCTGCCTTTGGCTTGGGTCATGATCCCAGGGTCCTGGGATCGAGCCCCGCATCAGGCTCTCTGCTCGGCAGGGAGCCTGCTTCCTCCTCTCTCTGCGTGCCTCTGCCTGCTTGTGATTTCTGTCTGTCGAATAAATAAATAAAATCTTTAAAAAAAAATGACACTCTTTTATATCCTTTTAGTATATGATTCTAACCTCAACTCATTCATTTATCTAGCACCTAGGCTAAAAGCATCAAAAACATACCCATGATCCTTGTCTCCATAGAGGCTGTTCTAGTGAGCTACAAACAAATAAAGTAACTTCAAATTGTGCTAAGTGCCATGCCAAAAACTAAGAGAAGGTAATGGTATGGTGAACAATGAGTCATGGCGGTTGGGAGGATTCTTTAGATAGGGTGATCGAGGCAGGCTTCTTTAAGGAAGCACTATTTCAGCGGAGCTTTAAGATAAGAAGCAACTAGGCATTTGAGGCTCTAGAGGAAGAATATTCTACCCTGAAGGAGCAGAAAAGAGAGTATCTAAGGTTGGAATGTTCTTGGGAGTAATTGATGGACAGAGAGAGACAGTCAGTGTCATTCATGCGTAGAAGATAAGGGAAAAGTGGTGCAAGATAGAAAGTTGAAGAGAGCAAATAGGGTATTGGATCCTAGGAGGGTCATAGGGACTCTGGTAATGTGTTTAGATTTTATTCTGTCATCAATGAAAAGTGTTCGGAGAATATTATGATTAGGTTTACACTTTTTTTTTTGTAAGATTTATTTATTTATTTGACAACAGAGATCACAAGTAAGCAGAGAGGCCGGCAGAAAGAGAGAGGAAGGGAAGCAGGCTCCCCGCCGAGCAGAGAGCCTGATGCGGGGCTCCATCCCAGGACCCTGAGACCATGACCTGAGCCGAAGGTGGAGGCTTGACCCACTGAGCCACTCAGTCACCCCTAGATTTACACTTTTAACAGCTCACTCTGATTACTATGTGGAAAAGGAACTCCAAGAACCTAAGAATGAAGACAAGGAAAACCAATAAAGAAAGAAATAAGAGATGAAGATGAATGGCTTGGAAGAGGAGTACAGATAATAAGAAGTGGTCAGAGTTAGGATATATCTTTTGAAGTGGTGCTCATGCACTGAACATTAGGAGTGAGGAAAAGAGAGCCCATCTTTGATCGACTCTAGGTTTTTATTTAATGGATAGATAATGGTGCCATTAACTGAGAACAATCGGTAGAGGAGCAGGCGTGATTTTTCTGGGGATGGGGAGTGAGAGGAGAAGTGAAAATAAAGAGCTCTGAAATGGATAGGTAAAACTTGAGATTATTTTAGATATCCAAGAGGAGATGTCAGTGAAATCATTAAATATATAAATCTAGATACCAGCAGAAAGATTAGGAATAGAGAAAAGACATTTGTGAATCACCATTACATGGCTGATGCTCCATATTAGGGACTTGATCAGATAACTACAAAGAGGATTGGTAGGATGGGGGCCCTGGGGCAGCCCAGCATTTAGAGTTTGGACACAGGCAGGGGAGAAGAAAGCATGTCAAGGAGATTGAGAGAGAAAGGCCGGTGAACAAGGAGAAAGGGGGCATGGGATCGTGGAGTCATAGAATAGTGTTGTGAACAGGAATGGAAGCCATAGAAGCCTAAAGAGGAATGGATAACGTGGTGAATGGTTCATTGTGTCCAAAGTGGATTCGCTTTGTCACATTGCATTATAATCTCCTCTTTATTCCCATGTATTCTCCAAGAGATTCTGAGTTCCTAAAGGTAGAGACTGACACCTTTCCTACCTGGCTCATAAGTCCAGGACCTGACACATAGTAGGTGATTCATAAGTATGATCTGAATGGATAAATGAATACCAAAGCCTAACAGGATGACAGCTGAACTCTGATGAGGCTTAGCAATTCTGGGAAATATCTGCTGCTCCTTGCACTGACCTCCAGCCTGAGTCATATTTTAATTTTCTGTAATAGTTAACATAAAAAGTGATCAGAAACAGGACCCAAACAGTGTATTGAATAATATTCATTAAAAAATGATGGACAGCATGACAGAGTATACTATCCAGGAGGGAGCTGAGAAGAATGAGCTGTATTTTGAGTTAATTTTATATTCATAAATAAGATTGGAATCATAGCTCTGCTTTGATTCACCTCATTGAAAGTGAAAGGGGAGAATGGAGTATTTCCCCACAGGAAATCTAAAACTTAATATAGCATAGATGGTAATGGCCTATTGCTTCACTTTCAATAATGTATCATTTTATAATTTAATAACAGTTCTAAGGAGATACATTAGAAGGGACACATAAAGCATTTAGGGTTCCTTGGAGAAAGCTATTCATAATTTTGAAATTACTGTGATAATTGTTGGATAATGAGGGAGCTTAAAGCCCTATCTGATCTACATCTTGACGAGCTTCATTTCCTCTGAGCTCTACCTATATTCTTAAATTGGAGAAAAGATTTTTTTCTTTCTAATTTACTGTTCTCAGAACACCTGTTTTTCCCTCTGAGAACTTCATCCTGTTTCTAAATATTGGAATAATTCAGGATTCTGTTCTGTGTCTTTTTAACTTTCTCTCTATATCTTTTCCCTAAGTGATTTTTACCTATTTCCTGTCAGTTTAAATATGCCAACAATTCCCAAATTTATCTCTAATTAGGAAAAGGGCTCTGAAAAACAGATCATCAAGACCTACTGCTTCCCAGGCTGTATTTTCTTGAAAGTAAGAATAGCTGTCTGTTTTATCCATCAGCATGTCAGAAAGCACTTGACACTTGGTAAGCTTTAAGAAACATTTGTCGAAAAGCCGTAGTAAGGATGTGATGCGGCAGCATACTGTTCTTGGTTTGCCCAGTTAATTACTGACAGCTTCTGCCTTTGCTAGAGTGTCCATCTGCCAAATCCTGCTTCTCATTCAATGCTCAATTTAAATGCTGCCTTCTGTACGAATCAGTCAGCTAGACCTGACTTAGCTCTCTTCTAGATACTGCTGAAACTTTACCTTCCCTTTTATTTTTAAGGTGAGTCTAACTGACATAGCATTATATTAGTTTCAGGTGTATAATGTCCTGATTCCATATTTGTATGTATGGCACCATGATCACCACAGTAAATCCAGTTAGCACCCGTATCTGACCTTTCTTCTGGTACTAAGCCATAGATGAATTAATGCATGAATAAAAAATTGGAATCATGTCAATGCTGAACATATTTGTGACAAAAACCTAAGTCTTTCTCCTCCCTGCCCCCGTCCGGGATCTTTACACTATACTGGATCATTTCAACCTTTTCTTTTGTTCTCTAGCATGAGTTGGCAGGTGGTACAGACTGAAAGGGAAAGTTTCTATTTGTGAGGAGATTTGACTACCTCTGAGGAGAGAAACATTTTATCCTGATTCGCCCAGGACAGTTCCTGGTCTGTGCCTGTTGTTCTGATGTAATTATTTATAGTGCTCGCTTTTACTCTGAGCGGAGCCTGTGGTAAATGATAAGTCGATGTTCACTCAACTTAAAAGGGTGTAGGAAAGCACAGCCCTTGACAAATTTCAAAGTACTCTGTGTTCAGGGAAGAAGAGAGAGAGAGAGAGAGAGAATAGTAATATGGAATTGTGTAATAATTTCCCCAGAATCTGCATTTGCATATGATGATGAAAACTTGTTTGTCTTTATTTCCTTTTACATAAGGCGGGGCTGTTTATTTTCTTGGGATCAATTTTGCTTACTATAAACTGTAATCTTATACTTGGATGGGGAACACAGCTCAAAATCAAACATAACAACCAAAGGTTATCTCTATGGGGTGTTAAAAAAAGTTGTCACAGGAGACCATTGGCATTTGGATACAGCTTAGAGATGTCGCACAGCAGAGTTCCTGTATCCATCTCAGCTCCCTAATTGGTTTTATCCTCATGAGATTGCTAAAGTATTTTCATGATACCAGGGCCAGCTCCTAAAAGTATATTCATGTTCTGTCCAGCAGATGGTGTGTTTGCAGCAAATTGCTCTTTTCTCCATCCTCCCCCGCCCCTACCCCTAAGAACTTAACCACTAGGTTTCTGCCAGAACCTGCTGTATTCAGGGTGACATAAGATGCTGTTAAAATAAAATATAAAGGTTAGAGAAAGATCAGTAAGAAGTCCTAAATTGAACATAGATTTCAAAAAATCTCCTCTAAAAGAGTCTAGAAATTAATAGTCCATAATATGATGAAAAACCCCAGCTGACATCAAAGGAACCTCTTGCCTTCTTTTTAAATAATTCTGTTTAATGCATAATTCACTGAGCCCATGAAACATTCTGGGAAACTTCTGGATGGATATCAGCCTTTTAATTCAAAATTATGCACTCTGGGAAATGGCTGGCACTGAAGGTGGCAAGCCTACTAGGTAATTTACACCAGCAATCAAACTGCAATTACCAAGGAGATTAAAATGTGACTTTGAACAGCCTAACTCCACACTCAGGGCTAGTAGCTGTTTGGTAAACACTGCAAGGGAGCCTGTAATTAAAAATTCTGACCCTCTTCAAGCTTTCTTTAGGGTGCCACTATGAAATCTGAAGGGAAAGGGGAGAAATGCAAGTTTCATTTTAAGCAGTCTTGGAAGGGTGGCTTACATCTTCAAGATGGTGCATTTCTTCTGGTATTGTCTATCCCATCCGTTACTAGTTGCTTTTGAAGTTGATGTTACCTTTGTTTTTTAAGAATAACTTGAAAGTTTTTCAAATCTGGAGACGACTATAGGGGGGTGAGAACATTCAGATGGCAGCAGCAACACTGTCATATAATTTGAGGTACTGACTCCAAGTCATGGGCTTTATAAAGAAATGGTGTCATCTGTGAATGCCTTTTGATTATGCTTATATGGTTTATAGTCTATTTTCCCCTGAGGAGCTTTAAAAAGCCACCTGGTCTGGCTGTGTAGGGAAGCCCAAGGTGGAGGGCTAGGCAAAATGATGTGGTGCGGAAGATGATCTTAGACTTTCTCCTCCCTCCCTGGTGCCTGTTCCTGGAGACCCCATCTCTAAGTGCATTTCTTTAGGATCTTGCCCTCAACAGCACGTGTGCTCAACCAGGGTTCTAGCTGAGAAAAATGTCATGTCTCTTGGGAGGTCGTGAATTGGCAAGGTATTTTCCTCCCTAGAGGGGTGAAGTAAACACGATGAGATGGCTGGCCACTGGGACGTGTCCGCGTACATCCCACCTAATGTCTGAAGCTCTAATAGGGACCAAGGTGTGTCCTGTTCACCAACAGCACATCTGTGTGGCATTATACACTTTCAGGGCTAAACTGATGCTTTGTTAATATCTTTGATTTCGGCCAAGCCAACAGGCTACACGGACCTCAATGAATGGTCAGTGTTAACAATGTTTTAAAAATGAGGTTGATTAGAATTCAATTAGTGTTATCTGAACCCTGAGATAAGTAACTGATTAAATGATGAGGATATATAGGCCTCCTTTTAAAGACATTTAACTCTGCATCCTTGTAGGGACTTGACTCTACGCAGATTGAGAGATTAAGATATTTTGGATGATGCCCAAGATGTCTCATTTCTAAGGACCCATGAAGCTGGAAGAGCGTTCAGAGACTCTCAGAAACATAATTAATTACCGAGTTAGGCCCTTAGAGACAGGAACTGCTTCAAGCCCGATATGGACCTTTTATCTAGTTAATTAGTTTTATGGGGAGAGTTTTGCACATTTAGCAGATGAGTATAGATTTTATTACTTGAAACAATACAATTTATTTTTATGTTGTACTTTTAAATTGGGGGGGAAAGGAAAATAATCTTGGAACTCTGAAATAACTCCAGAAGTTCTGATAATAATGAGGCTCACTATGATTAGGCTTCATTCTCTCAATCAAATTGTATCTCCAAGGAAAATAAAAATTTAAGTATAATGTCCTCTAAATACACCAATTTATTCAAGATAAGGGGCTTTTGATGTTACTCAGTTTAGTTGTTCACTATGCAAAGCAAACTGATTCTCAATACATGAATGAGCGAGGCTCCAAAAAAGTGTGCATAAATCCTTTTGGTCCTAAATCCAAAGTGACGGAGGGAAGTTTATACACAATCACATCGTTTTCACTAAACATCTGAAGTAGTAAAATAGATATATTATTATAATAATAGATATATTATTCTCTTTCTAAATGGATTAATTCTTACACTTGAAAAATATGCCAGGAGGCTATTGCCCTTGAGGTTCCCCGCAGATGCTGTGAGGGATTTCTCAGCAGCTGTATTCCCCATCACAAATGTGATGCCCACTTTGATTCTGTTTAGAATTCAAACAGGCTTTAAAACCCCGAGTCACCTGTGGCTAGGAACAAGTTTCAACAGTAATGCTTTTAAGGTGAGTCAATTTCAAGTTCTTGATTATAATTCTAACAGACTTTGGAATTAACACAAAGTGAACAGGCATCAGAGGTAAATACCAGTTCTGTAGCCACCCACTCCAAAGTTGACCATCTTTTCTCGGTTTCTTTTTTTTCTCCTGATGTACAAATGTATCAAAACAAGTTCATAAGTTTGTGCCAAGTTTTGAGTCACACTCTGTCACTGAGAATCTGTGGGACTCTCCCAAGCTTAACCTCACATGTGCTTTGCAAAATTGGTCACTTTTCTCCACTGAAAAAGAATTATTTCAGCTTCTATTCTTTTACAATCATATGTATCTTCTTATCAGTACCTTGAATCATTCTCACTACTTTTTAACCTTTCAAAATAGTGTAATTTCCATACAAACAGTTCAAATGAACAAGCTGCACTGGTTGTGGACACAGTGACCACAGCCGATGGCTTGCACCCTCATTTGCTTGGGGTAGAGTGGGTACAATTTTTTTTTCTAAAAAACCCCAAGTTTGCTAGTCAGAGTAAAAACTAGTAAGTTTAAAGTCAGTAAGTAGAGCCTGGGTGGCTCAGTCGGTTAAGCGTCTGCCTTTGGCTCCGGTCATGATCCCAGGGTTCTGGGGATCAAGTCCCGCATTGGGCTCCCTGCTCAGTGGGAAGCCTGCTTCTCCCTCTCCTTCTGCCACTCTGCTTGTTTGTGCTCTCTCTCTCTCTGACAAATAAATAAATAAAATCTTAAAAAAAAACACAAAACAACAAAGTAAGTAGAGAGGCTTGTATTATGTAATATTTTATATATATATATATATATGAGATATCAACAGATAATTATATACCTATTATGTAAACTTTCTATTACATAGATAGAAATATGCCTTTGATTTATTCCTCCAGTAAATGAGTATAAGGGATGGAAGTGGGGGAAGGGAAGGAAAGCGGGCTATCTGATGGCTATCAGGGTTCCCAACACCTCCTGAGTTCAATGATAATGACTCTCAATTTTATCTGTTTTAAGTATATTTTTAATAGTGTTTAAAAAATAATTATGCTAATATTTTTAAAGAGCTCAAAAACTTTGGCTAAGTAATCTTGAAGGTTCCTTCCCATTTTGCCCAAATGATCCACTTTGTGAGCTCTTTGGAAACGGCTCCAGGTATGGGGTCAGATGAGTATGAGGTAGCGTCAAGGTTTAAGGCTATTTGCCACGGAGGCATCAGATTGGTAAAAGTGTCATCCAAATTGCTGAATCTCTACTCATCTATCTTCACTGGTCCCTGGATGTGATACTTCCTGGTGGGTGAGTGGGGACACTGCAGGAAGGAAAAATCAAATACTAAGGACAGAGAAACAAAACAGTTCATGGAGTACTTTAATTCTTTTTATTAGTTCTTTTAGGAACAGGCTAAAAGTGGCTTAAAGTTCGAAAAGTTCATTCTTTATATTAGCAATCTGAAAAAGAATTTGAAAAGACATAAAGCTAAATGGTTTTTCCTGGCCCTTCAGCAAATTTATTGTTGTCCCTTATCATGAACTTCTCCTCTAACGATGGCTTATGAAGCTGTTGGATGGCACCTCATGTGCTATAAACAAAAATTTATGGTTGAAATCAGTTGCTGTCAGTTCCTGCCCTCCTTTCCCTGCTTCTTACCTGATATTCCCCTTATGGTGAAAACCACACGAAAGTAGATGTTCTGGGCCATTTTATTGTGAGATCCAAACAAACAGGAACAATGACACACTGGCCAGTATCGATTAAAGATGCTCCCACAGGACAAGAAACAGAACTGACTACATGAAATTTTGATGAAGTGGGAAAATTGACCCATTGTTTTAGTGGTACTAAAAAATTAAACAAACAAACAAACAAACCTGTTCTATGGTGATTTTATGAAACCAGATAGGAACTTATTCCAGTGGGTGTATTTGTAATGTGGGGAGGGTGTGTGTGTGTGAGAGAGAAATTAGTATTTTAATTAAATTTTTCTTAAAAAAAAAAAAAGAAGGTTCCTTTAAGAAGAGTTTATTCTTTGATCTTTGACATAACTGAGGTGCAGAGAGCTTGGGTAACTTGCTCAAGGCTTCAGGCCTAGTTAATGACACAACCTGGGGTGAACCTACATTCCCTGAATCTTTGTTCAGTGCCACAATACTTGGTTTTATGCAAATTACCTTCAATTAGAGTTAGATTGGCTCAGGAAAGAAGACATCTCCAAATATAAAGAGGGAATATTTTCAGATAATATATTATGTGAGTGGTTTCCAATTTGGAAGAATCAGGTAAGATTACCTTGTCATTTTTGGTCAAGTAGAACCAGAATATGAAACTGCTGAGGAAAAAGAATACATCAACATCGTTTTTCTTCATAATAAAAGCAGTAAGTAATCATGAATTTCTAGCAAAATGCCATTTTATTTTCATTTCACTTTATACCCATGTTATTCTGGAGAACAAAATTTGTGCTTGCCAGGTTATCAAATGTAGATAATGACCGCAATCACATAATGGGTCTCATTGTTTTTTTCTTAAGCACTGTTAAGCAGAAGTTTCTAGCCTCTTGATCTTTTGACAAGGGATGAGACTGAGTAAACCACTACAGGCCAGAATCTGTGCAATTATTTCCTAAAAGAGAAAAATCCAAGGTCATCACAAACCAAAAAACGGGAGCTCCCAACCTCGGCTGAGAAGGTACTGGCTCTAGTTTTGGGATCTTTAACATGCCTTGCATATTAAACTTATACAAATATTCACCTGATTTTAAAATGAATTATCTTTTAAGTTCCTCTCAAGAGGCCTTTCTTGAACTACTCCTTTCCCTCCTTTCACTCTGTAAGTGGAAACTGCATTACTTCCAACAATGATTAATAAGCACAGTTTGCAAATGTTATAAAAATCAAATGAAATGTTATATGTACGTGTATATTTTTAAATGTGAAGTACCAAACAAGTGATTTTATTGCCCTAATACTTTGTTATAGCGCTTTAGGCATCCTGTCTCATATTAATTGTTTCAGGATATATCCTTGTCTCTCCCAGAAGATTAGCAGTGAGGGTAATGAGCATATCTTTTTCTTTGTCTTCTCTCCAGTCTCTAACATAAGAAAGATGCTTCATTAATTGTTGCAGAAATGACTTAATAGTTTGATCAATGAAGCCCATACATGATGGTCCTATCATTAATAATAAATATTATGGGCATAGAAGTACGCCACTTTGCATCAACTGTTATGCACAGGAAGTGCAAGAGGCCAAAACAACTTGTGGATTACCTGTTGTTGCCCACTTAGATTAGGGGTTCTGTGCTGTGGGGAAGATAGGAGTACAGAGAGAAGAATATCCTAATATCATACCAATATTTGGAGCTAAGCAAACATCACTCAAGTGATTTTTTTTTTCTTTGTGTGGGTAGGATCAACAATGGTATGGTAGGAATCCTGGATGGAGAGTGTAGAAATTTCTACAGAATCACACAGTGATTTTGGTAAATTCTTTTGTCCAGTCTTGAGGTGGAGTATAAAAATTACCACTGAATATGAAAAGTAAATTCATCGGTGCCTAGCTGCTTACATACGACAGACAGAACTGATTGGGGTTCTAGTTGAGTACCTTGGAAATTTTAACAAAAAGCTTACTCTTCAGAAATTAAAATGTCTCAGATTCCTCAGTATTTGTAGAAGATACGTATTAGGATGTCAGCACTGACAGGCTTTCTTTATTAGCTTTTTCAATGTGTAACCATAGTTTTAAAATGTGCCCTATTCTAAATCTTTGCTATTGCTCCTGTCACTTCTCTTGTGGAGCTTCCAGTGGCTTCTAACCTAACTCAGGGTAAAAACTGAAGTCCTTACAAGGTCCTCCAAGTTCTGGACTCCACCATGTCCCTAACCTTACTTCCTCCACCTCATACATGCGAAGTCCCTCCGGCCACCTTGGTTCTTTGGTTCCCCTCAAACACATCAAGTAGGCTCTCCTACTAACTCAGGTCTCCTTATTCCCTTCCTGGGTATGTTCTTTCCAATATTTCCACATGGCCTGTACCCTTACTTCCTTTAGTTCTCTGATCATATGTCAAATTGTCGGTTTTCCCTGACCATCTTATATAAAACAGTAACACCCTACCTGCCCCCATTTTCCCAACACACTTACATGGGACTCTCTGGTTTACTTGCCTTGCTTTGTATTTCTCTGTGGCATGAGACATGCTATGGATTTACTAGCTTATTTATGGAACAGAAGCTCTGCGAGGGGAGGGGCCTTCTTAGGTTTCACTGCTTAATTCCTAGGGTCTAGGGCTGGGATGATGTATATAAAGTCAGCAATAAATACTGAATGACTACAGGAAATTGACCTGGTTATTCAAAGTCCATTTCTAATCCTGTTTCTTTCAGGAAGTCTTCCTAGTGTGAGTGGAATGTGGATTACCATCCTCTTTAACTACATCCAGAAATTTTAATTTTCCCAGAAGCAGAACACTTTAGTCATATGGAAGATAAGGGCAAAAATACCCTATCTGCTAGTTCTATTTGGCAAGCAACAGATCTGTCATGTTTCTAAAATATTAACAGATGAGTCTTGGAGGGTCTATGTGATTTGCCCCAAGCCCCAGAACCATGCAGTGGCAAATCTAGAATGAAGATGAATTTTTGTTCTGCTTAGTGTCAATATTCTGTCAAGGCTCCAACAACAAATATAATCAGACTGGTTTTTGCCTTCAGTAACATTTTTCTGCTTTGTTAGACAGGTATCGTTACCTGCCTATTACACTGGAAGTTGAGGGGATATATCACTGGATAATGATCAAAGGACATGAATTCCAATCCAGGAGGGGTCCTTTTTCTTTGACCTTGGGCAAGTGACCACTTGTTCCGTTGTCCATTTTCTCATCAAGAAAATAATAATAATAACATCTGCTCAGTTGAGTACAGAGGGTTGTGGCAAGGGTCTAGTGATAGTGAGTTTAAAAGTGTTTTTAAAATGATAAAGTGACCGTTGATCTACATCTATAATTATTATTAAGATTTTAGAATTCTGATTTTTTTGGCAGCGTTTTCATTTTAGCTTCTTGACTATGTGAGTTCTTGCGATGGCCCATCACACCTGAGGGACAGGAAAATAAACTCCGTGCCACATTGCGGCTTGAGATGCGGTAAACAGGGATGAGCCTGCACACTCAGGGAATTGTATTAATTAATTCAGTCCCTGGTCTAGTAGTTTAGATGGCTAAATTTAAACTGTAGATGCCAGCAAAGTGGAATGGTAAGCTCTTGTTTCCTTCTGTTGTCAATTAATTGATCTTACTTCACTTCTCTATTTGTCTGCCACAGTGTTTTAAAGGAAACGTGATATAATGTTCTGAAGAAAAATAAGACAAAGTATACCTTCCTTTTCCTTTTTTTGCATTATTTAGCTAGTGCATTAATTCAGCAGCAGAAGACCCTTGCCAGGCAAAATAATAGAAAAAGAGCTTAATAAATTTCCATACTGAAAAGGGAGGAATTGAGTGAGAGAGAGTCATGCACAGGGTAAAGTCAGAGGGAGAATTTAGGTAAGCAAAAGCAGTGAAGGAACCCATCTCTAGAAATTGGTGCTCTGGCTTTTCTTTTAGGAACATTTTATTTATATTTTTTCTGTTTAAAATATTTTTGGAGCTGACACAAAGTTCTTGATGAATATATAAATAACTATAGCATCCAAAGACTTGCTTTTGCTTATTAAGAAATGTTAAATTTTCTTTGTTTTCTATTTTTTAAAAAATTGAGATAATCAAGGTTTAGAGGTTTATTAGACCAGGAGCATAGACAGAGAAAATGTTTTAAGTACCCCCAAGAAGTGATACAGTGCTACCATATGATTATTGGTGACTGGATAGCCTACAAACAAAGCTTTGTGGTAGAAAATTCTTAAGAAGTTCTAATTTATGAAAGTATCAATGGTTTTTTAAAATTTTATTTACAAAGAAAACTTGATTTGTGATGTGTACTATAAAAAAATTACCACCATGACCCAACAACATGAACACAATGAGAAAAACTTAACGACTACACCAGACAAACCCACAAAATTATTAGGGTCATAGATCAAAATTCTGGAAGAGTTTCAGATCCACTATTTTCCCCCTTTCTTTTATTATTTTACTTTTAATTAAGTAAGAAGGCTTATAATTAGAATGAGAGAATGGAATGATGGATAATACGTAGTCTTAACGTTTAAGACACAGTGACCTATAGGCTGATAACTTTTCTTTTTTTTTTTTCAATTTGGTTCTTGGAAATAACAGTATGATACTGCATATATTGATCTACTACAGTTTGATGCTCTCTGAGGAAGAAGTGAAGTATATAATTGGAAGTCTTTGTTATGAGTCATTCTTTGTTGAAGATATCATTATGGCAGTTAATGAGAGTTAACAGTTTCCTTTTTGAATAATGAACATTTTGGTGCAGTTGTTTATTACTGCTGCAACTGCACATAGTAAGTTGAGCCAAATGATGATGGGACTATATCCTTGTTCTAGCTACAAACTTATTTTTTCTTCTTAGGAAGCAATAGTGGAAAACAATACATGATTAAGAAATAGACAGTTTTGGATTGTCTTTGGAAGCTACTTAGCTTTGCAAACTTGAGAAAGTCCTTTAAAGTCCTTTGAGCCTCAATTAAATCAATAAAATAGAGGGAATAATATCTGCTTACCTGACAGGACTTTTCTAAGAATTAATGAATGAAATATATAAAATGGTTATTGTTAGGATTGTAGTAATCAATAAATGCTACTTTCTTTTTCTTTTTTTCCCCTTCCTCATGTTAGAACTTCCTTCATTGGTTTTAGGTGAAGTTCAGGGTAAAGATGATAGGCTAGTGCCCATAAACAGTATGATTTTGGAAAAGTTTATACATTTTTATATAAGAGGACTAGAAATGTACTTTTTAGATTTAATCTAAAAAGCAGATCAATACTTCACTGTTTCAATTTAATCTTAGTTTCCAAAGGAGCTGTGAACCTTAATGCAGGTTAAACAGAAGTAAAACATTTGAAAATTTATGAACATGCCTGTGTGGCATGATCTCTTCACTTGGAAAATCTTTTTCTCCCTCCCTCCTTCTTGACAAATCTTACTCATACCCAGTGTTACATCTTTTAGGAAGTCTTTCCTAACTCCCTGCTCACTGCTGACCCCTCCTTTGTATGTCTATACTATGCTACTAGACCCTTTTAAGATGCCCAAGATAAATTGCTGGGCTGTAAAAGCTAGATTTTTGCATTGCCTGTACTAACTGTGCAGCTACTTGAGAAAGAACTTACTTACTCATTTTTTCTCATCTTTTGTAGGATCTAACACTAAATTGTACTGAATATTAAAGATTCTTTGAAAAGTGCACAAATCCTCTCCATATTTAATTTTTTTTTTCCCTTGCAGCACTAGGAATTCCTAATTCTGTTAGTGCTTTGGCATGAAAAATGAATTATGTAAGAAGTTTGCAGTGGTCAAATATGAGAACTAGCTAGCCAACGGAGTTCTTGTAGAGGTAGAGAGTATAGTCTTATCTCAAAAATGAATCTATGTAACCTAGACCAATGGCTCTCAAACAAATCTTCACTTGGGTTCTACACATGCTAAATTCATTCTACAACTGAAATAGAAATAATGAGGTTTTCTGAACTGGTTCACTACTTAAAGTCACATTCAATTGCCTAAATTTTTTTCTATGATATTTTAAAAACTTTTGTTAACTCATTGCATATCTGCTAGAAGGAATGAATGAATGGGCAAGTAGTCAGTTAATGGCCACTAGGAGACAAACATTCATAAAGGAATTATACTATACTCATCAGGATTCTTGGTTGTAAGAATGAAACCAGATGGCAGTCTTTAAAGAAAGTGACATAGGAAGCTCCTGAACTCTCCTTCTCCCATGGTCACACTAAATTTACACTTATACATGGAGCATTTCCCTCTAAAGAAATCCAGAAATCAGACGCCTGGGTGGCTCAGTTGGTTAAGCGGCTGCCTTCGGCTCAGGTCATGATCCCGGCGTCCTGGGATCGAGTCCCACATCGGGCTCCTTGCTCGGCAGGGAGCCTGCTTCTCCCTCTGCCTCTGCCTGCCTCTCTGTCTGCCTGTGCTCGCTCGCTCTCTCTCCCTCTGTCTCTGACAAATAAATTAAAAAAAAAAAAATAAAATAAAATCTTAAAAAAAAAAAAAAAAGAAATCCAGAAATCAGCTGAGCGATGTCTATACATTGGTTAAACAAAAAAATACTTCTATTGAAATGGATAGGAAAGGCTGAGATGCACTCTTACCATAAACTCCACCCCTTGCACAGCGTCACACAGTCAGGAAGGAACCCCCAACTTCAGCTTCTCCCAGAGGAGTAAAGGATTTGGACTCAGCATATAGCATCCCAACTTTGAAGACTTCCACCTGAGGAAAGGACCCCCCAAATGCCTACCTCTGAGAGCCAACAGGGCTTGTAACAACAAAATGCACAGTAAACAGAGAAGCTATTGTTAATGGACAGCTCTCACTATAGCTATTACTCCAGGGTTCAGGGCAGAAGGAGCAGACAGAAAACATCCATCACCTAGTTACTCCCTGGAAGAGGCCTAACTACATACAATAAATACATAAAAAATGCTAGAGAAAACATTAAAATTGATATCACACAAACACAGAGGACCATAAGAGTCTACTATGAACAGTTACATGCCAACAAACTGAATAACCTAGAAGAATTAAATAAATTCCTAGGAACATACAACCCAGACTGAATCATGAAGAAATAGAAAATCTGAGCAAACCCTTATTAGTAAGGAGATTGAATCCATAATCAGAAACCTCCCAACAAATAAAAGTCCATGACCAGATGGCTTCACTGGTGAATTCTACCAAACATTAAAAAAGAGTTAATACCATTATTCTTAATTTCTTCCCAAAAAAACCAGAAGAGGGAACACTTCCAAACTCATTTTATGAAGAACTACCTCAATAGCAAAATCAGACAAGGACACACAAGAAAAAAAATTGCAAGCCAATATTCCTGCCAGATGAACAGAGATGCAGAAATCTTCAAGATATTAGCAAACCAAACCCAATAGTAAATTAAAAGGATTCCACATCATGATCAAGTGGAATTTATTCCAAGGATGCAAGGATGCTTCAACATCTATAAATAAATCAATGTGTTATACCACATTAACAAAAGAAAGGATAAAAATCATACGGTCATCCTAATAGATACAAGAAAAAAAAGCATTTGACAAAATTCAACATCCTTTCATAATAAAAACGCCCAATAAACTGGGTATAGAGGCAAGTGCTTCAACGTAATAAAGTCCATATATAACAAGTCCATAGCAAACATCATACTCAATGGTGAAAAGTTGAAAGTTTTTCCTCTAAGATCAAGAAAAAGAGAATGATGGCTACCCTTTCTACTGTTATTCAACATAGTACTGGAAGTCCTATTCAGAGTAATTAGGAAAGAAAAGGAAGGAAAAGGGATCTAAGTTGGAAAGAAAGAAGTAAAACTGTCTCGATATGCAGAGGACATGATATTATATATAGAAAATCCTAAAAGTTCCACCAAAAAAACATAAAACTAATAAAAAAATTTTAGTAAAGTTACAGGATACAAAATCAGTATACAAAATTAGCTGTGTTCCCAAGCGCTAACAATGATCTATTAGCAAAGTTAAGAAAACAGTCCCATTTACAACAGCATCAAAAAGAATAAAATGCATAGAAATAAATTTAACCAAAGAGATAAAGAATCTGTAAACTAAAAACTATAAGATGTTCATGAAAGAAATGGAAAGATATTCTGTGCTCATGGATTAAAAGAATTAATATTCTTAAAATGTCCATACTACCCAAAGTAATCTACAAATACAGTGCAATCCCTATTAAAATTTGAATGGCATTTTTTCACAAAAATAGAAAAAAAAACTAAATTTGCCCAGAACCACACAAGATGCCAAATAGCCAAAGCGATGTTGAGAAAGAGGATCCAAAGCTGGAGGTATCACATTCTAATTTCAAATTGTATTACAAAGCTACAGTAATTAGAACACTGTGGTACTGTCATAAAATCAGACACATAGATCAGTGGAACAGAATAGAGAGCCCAGAAATAACCCAAGCATATATGGTTAATTAATTCATGGCAAAGGAAGCAAGAATATACAGTGGGAAAAGAATAATCTCTTCAATAAATGGAGTTGGGAAAACTGGACCTTTATTTTATACCATACATAAAAATCAAATTGAAATTAAAAAAGACTTGAATATAAGACCTGCTACCATAAAACTTCTAGGAAAAAACATAGGGAGTAAACTCCTTGGCCTCAGTCATGGTATGAGGTTTTTTAATTTGACACCAAAAACAAAGGCAGCGAAAGCAAAAATAAACAAGTGAAACTACATTGAATGAAAAGGTTTTTGCACAGCAAAGAAAACCATCAACAAAATGAAAAGGGAACCCATGGAATGGGAGAACTTTGCCAACTATCTGTGCCATAAAGGGTTAATATTTAACATATATTAAGAGCTCACACAACTCAATGGCAATAGACAGACAATCCAATTAAAAATGGGCAATGTAATGAATAAATATTTTTACAAAGAAGATATTAAAATAGCCAACTGGTACATGAAAAGATGTTCAGCATCTGTAATCATGAGGGAGATGCAAATCAAAACCACAAGAAGATGTAACCACATACCTGTTGGAATGACTGTCATTGAACAGACAAGAGGTAACAAGTGTCAGCAAGGATATAGAGAAAAGGTAATTCTTGTATGCTCTTGGTAGGAATGTAAACTGGTATATCTACTATGACAAACAATATGGAGGTTTCTCACAAAAAAAAAAAAAAGAAAAAACAAAACACAAACTACTGAATTATCCAGTCATCCCACTTCTAGGTATATTTCCAAGGGAAATGAAAACAGGATATTGAGAAGATTTCTACACTCCAACGTTCATTACAGCATTATTTACAATATCCAAGATATGTAAACAACCAAATTATCAACTGATGAAAGGATAAATAAGATGTATATGCTATTCAGCCATGAGAAAGAAAGAAATCCTGCCATTTGTGACAACGTAAATGACCTTACAAACATTATGCTAAATGAAGTAAGACAGAGAAAGACAAATATTGTATGATATCACTTACATGCAAACTCTAAAAAAGCTGAGCTCATAGAAACAATTAGAATGGTTGTTTACAAGGGGCAAGGGAATTGGGGGAGATTGGTCAAATATAAATTGTAGTTGCAAGATGAATAAGTTCTGGGGACCTAATGTACAGCATGGTGATTATAGTTAATAATATTATATGCTTGAAAATTGCTAGGAGAGTAGTTTTTAAATGTATTTACTACAAAAAAGTAATAGTAATTATGTGATGGGATGGAGATGTTAGCTAATGCTTTGGTGGTTATCATTCTTCAGTGAATAAATATCAAGTCAACACATTGTACCCCTTACACTTACAAAAGTTATGTCTTCATAGAAAGAGTCTGGAAATTTTCCTTCTGTTTCTATTTTTTGAAACAGCTTCAGGAGAATAGGTATAACTTCTTTGAATGTTTGGTAGAATTCTCCAGGGAATCCGTCAGGTCCTGGACTCCTGTTTTTGATCACTGCTTCAATCTCGTTACTAGATACTGGTCTATTCAGGTTGTCAATTTCTTCCTGATTCAGTTTTGGAAGTTTATAGGTTTCCAGGAACGCATCCGTTTCATCTAGGTTGCTTAACTTATTGGCATATAATTGTCGATAATAATTTCTGATGATTGTTTCTATTTCCTTGGTGTTAGTTTTGATCTCTCCCTTTTCCTTCATAATTTATTAATTTGGGTCCTCTCCCTTTTCTTTTGGATTAGTTTGGCCAATGGCTTATCGATCTTACTGATTCTTTCAAAAAACCAGCTTCTAGTTTCGTTGATGTGTTCCACTGTATCTCTAGTTTCTATCTCGTTGATCTCTGCTCTAATATTATTTCCCTTCTTGTTTGTGGGGTTGGCTTAATTTGTTGTTCATTCTCAAGTTCTTTAAGGTGTAAAGAGAGCTGGTGTATTCTGGACTTTTCAGGTTTTTTGAGGGAGGCTTGGATGGTTATGTATTTCTCCCTTAGGACTGCCTTTGCTGTATCCCATAGGTTTTGGACTGAAGTGTCTTCATTACCCTGATCCTAAAACCAGGCAAAGACCGCACCAAAAAGGAGAATTTCAAACCAATATCCCTGATGAATATGGATGCTAAGATTCTCAACAAGATCCTAGATAATAGGATCCAATAGTACATTAAAAAGATTATCCATCATGATCAGGTGGGATTTATCCATGAGATGCAAGGGTGGTTCAACATTTGCAAATCAATCAATGTGATAGAACAAATCAATAAGAGAAGAGAGAAGAACCACACGGTTCTCTCAACTGATGCAGAAAAAGCATTTGACAAGATACAGCATCCGTTCCTGATTAAAACAATTCAAAGTATAGAGGATAGAGTTGAGATTCCTCGACTTCATAAAATCTATCTATGAAAAACCCACAGCGAATATCATCCTCAATGGGGAAAAGCTGACAGCTTTCCCTTTGAGAACAGGAACATGACAAGGATGTCCACTCTCACCACTCTTGTTCAACATGGTACTAGAAATCCTAGCAACAGCAATCAGACGACAGAAAGAAATAAATATATTCAAATTGGCAATGAAGAAGTCAAAATCTCTTTACAGATGACATGATACTTCATATGGAAAACCCAAAAGACTCCACCCCTAAACTACTAGAACTCATACAGCAATTCAGTAATGTTGCAGGATACAAAATCAATGTATAGATATCAGTTGCTTTCTTATACGCTAACAATGAAAATATAGAAAGGGAGATGAGAGAATCAGTTCCATTTACCATAGCACCAAGAACCATAAGATAATTGGGAATAAACCTAACTAAAGAGGTAAAGGATCTGTACTCAAGGAACTACAGAACACTTCTGAAAGAAATTGAAGAAGACACAAAAATATGGAAGACCCTTCCATGCTCATGGATCGGAAGAATAAACATTGTTAAAATATCTATACTGCCTAGAGCAATCAATACTTTCAGTGCCATCTTGGTCAGAATTCCACTGGCATTTTTCAAAGAGCTGGAACAAACAATCCTAAAATTTGTATGGAACCAGAAGAGACGCCAAATTGCTAAGGAAATGTTGAAAAAGAAAAAGCCGGGGGGCATCACGTTGCCTGATTTCAAGCTTTACTACAAAACTGTGATCACCAAGACAGCATGGTACTGGCACAAAAATAGACACATAGACCAGTGGAATAGAGTAGAGAGCCCAGATATGGACCCTCAACTCTATGGTCAAATAATCTTGGACAAAAGAGGAAAAAATATACAGTGAAAAAAAAAAAAAACAGTCTCTTCAATAAATGGTGCTGGGAAAATTGGATAGCTACATGTAGAAGAATGAAACTGGATCATTCTCTTACACCATACAAAGATAAACTCGAAATGGATAAAAGACCTCAGCGTGAGGCATGAATCTGTCAAAATCCTAGAGGAGTACATAGACAGTAATCTCTTTGACATCAGCCACAGCAACTCCTTTCAAGATATGTCTCCAAAGGCAAATGAACTTTTGGAACTTCATCAAGATCAAAAGCTTCTGCACAGCAAAGGAAGCAGTCAACAAAACAAAGAGGCAACCCACAGAATGGGAGAAGACATTCGCAAATGACAGTATAGACAAAGGGCTGATATCCAAGATCTTTAAAGAACTCCTTAAACTCCAAACACACAAAACAGATAATCATGTCAAAAAATGGGCAGAAGACATGAACAGACATTTCTCCAAAGCAGATATACAAATGGCTAACAGACACATGAAAAAAATGTTCATCATCACTAGCCATCAGGGAGATTCAAATCAAAACCAATTAGAATGGCCAAAATTAACAAGACAGTAAACAGCAAGTGTAGGAGAGGAAGTGGAAAAAGGGGAATGCTCTTACACTGTTGGTGGGAATGCAAGTTGGTGCAGCCACTTTGGAAAACAGTGTGGAGATTCCTTAAAAAATTAAAAACAGAGCTTCCCTATGACCCTACAATTGCACTACTGGGTATATACCCCAAAGATACTGAGGTAGTGAAAAGAAGGGCCATCTGTATCCCAATGTTCATAGCAGCAGTGGGCACAGTTGCCAAACTGTGGAAAAAACCAAGATGCCCTTTAATGGACAAATGGATGAAGAAGATATGGTCCACAAATACAATGGAGTATTATGCCTCCATCAGGATGATACCCATCTTTTGTATCAACATGGACGGGACTGGAAGAGACTATGTTGAGTGAAATAAATCAAACAGAGAGTGCCAAGTATCATATGGTTTCACTTACTTGTGGAGCATAAGGAATAACATGGAGGACATTGGGAGATGGAGAGGAGAAGGGAGTTGAGGGAAATTGGAGTGGGAGATGAACCATGAAAGACTGGACTCTGAGAAACAAACTGAGGGTTTTGGAGGGGAGGGGTGAACCTGGTGGTCGGTATTATGGAGGGCACGTATTGCATGGAGCACTGGGTGTGGTGCATAAACAATGAATGCTGGAACATGGAAAAGAAATAAAATAAAATGGAAAAAAATTATCCAAAAAAAAGTTACATGTCAATTTTATCTCAGTAGAGCTGGAATAAAATTTTAAAAAATTAAAAAATAAAAGTATATTAATGGCCATAGAATATCTAATTATCTTTGGTTCAAGTTAGTATGTGTATGAACATAATTTTGTATTGGAGATATTATTTTGGAAATGTAATATGTAGTCAACTCTGTGCTAGTGAAATTGTTTATAATTTTTTTGACGGAATTAAGTTTTTGAATACTCCAAAATGCTACTGAGTACTGTAACTTCTGGGGACTCAGCCACCTTCTCAAATTCTAATTTATCCAAGACAGTGGGATAAATCCTTTTCACCATGATAGTTTTGGAATGAACTAGATACAAATGAATGCTTATACTACCCCAGGTATAATGCTAGAGGTTGGGAGAAAAAATGTGAAGGATGACTATGTAATCTTTCCTGGAGATATCATATAGAGTGACTAACAACAGTATGGACACTCATTGAACATTTAAAATAAGAGGGAGGTGAGAATGGTGACCTGGCGTTGAGTTCTTTAGCTTTCCTCCTCAGTGCCTGCTCCTCAGGATGCAACCTCACATCCTTAATCTCTAGAAGCTGTGCTCACTGCTCAGTGTTAGGAGGTTCCCTTAGGTTCCTAGGAAGGTTTACCAAACCCAATTCTGGGAAGGATCCCCCATAATCTCCTACTTCATTTGATGACAGTTTAATCTTTTAAACTCTGCACAGAAAAGTCTTTATTTAAGAATATGATTGCCATCATGAGCAGAAATTTTTTTCTGAATCTATCAGAAACACTTTATCTATTTTGGCTCTCTAGTGTTCTGTCAAAGATGAGTAGTAGCACAAAGGTAGATGAAGTAGAAAAACACGTGTTTCCCATTCAACTGAGATTAGAAACCTTGAAAGACTAGGTTATTGTGGGATAACACCAGGTGTCCCAAAGGTCAGGAACATAGGCTAAACTTATTTTTAAAATACATGTTAGCTATAGTGTTAGAAAAAGCTCAGAATATTTTCCTCAATCTCCAGACACCTTTGCAAATGATATTCCTATAAATATACCACAGTGTCCAAAAAGCCCAGAAACATCTAGAAGACAGCGTATTTATTGTACTTTTTTCTGGTTAGCAAGGTGGTAAAATTCACTTCTTTCATACTTCATGAGGGGTGATTACTTTTTTCTGCTTCGTAGATAGGATGGCTCTTCAAATGAATCATAAGGATTATTAAATAATAATAATAACAACAGCTGTATGATAAGAACAATAAGCAGCAGCAGCAGAAAGCTCAGGGCCAAGTGGAAAATGAGGCCTTCTAGAGACTCCTGTTCTCCACCGTGTGACCTTAAAATGAGAATCATTTCTCAAGCTTCTAAGACACCAAAGCACAGATGCATGGTGCATAAACAAATAAGTAACCACATTAGTGGTGTCCTTTGGGGGTTTAAATCTTATTCCTGTGACCCCAGGAAGCTGACCAGAAAGAAAAGGGAAGAAAGAAATACAGGATATTTATCTTTACATTTTGGAAATGCTTTTGATCAGCAGAGCTGGAACAAGTTTCTGTGCTTTTGTGGGAACTACAAATGTTCCAGGAGAGGAAGCAAGATCAAGAGCAGTTTGCTCTTTCAGGGACTTCAAAGCCCATTCATCTAAAGATGTGGCCATTACCATTTTGGCTTCCTCACTGTGCCTTGGATGGCCCTGTACTTTTCAAGAGGAGAGCCTTGCTGGTTTGGGGCCAGCTCAAACATATTCCTTGGAGTGCAGTGTTCCAGAAAATCTGCCCTTCCTGGCCTGTGTTCTGTGATTATAGTCTCAACCAGGAGTGATCCTTGGACATACTGGATGAGTCAGATGCAGAGGTGAGTGGGACAGAGAGGCTGGACTACTCATTTTCTGCCTCTGGTCCTCTTCTAGGTGTGGAGAATTGTAAACATAACAAGGCTGCACCATCCCCCCAGGCTCCAGGTCTCTGATCTCAGCAGTCTGCCTCCTTGCTGACACCAAGAGATGAGTGTACCTCACCTCAACACCCTCCACCTCCCCCCAAAAAAAGAAAAAAGAAAAAAACAAGCAACCAACCAAATAAGCAAGAACAACAAAAACTGTCATTGTTGTGTGTCCTATTATCAGTCCTATTAGGACCACAAGTCCAGCCTAAGAGTTGTCCCCTTCACTTGCAAGTCAAACCCTGGGAGATTTGTTCAGTGAGCTGGAAATTGCTTCTGGGCTTAACTTAAGATACATAATAATTTTCTAATTCAAAATGGAAACTTAGAACACAAAGACTAGGGCAAGACCCTAATACTGCAGGCCCCGATCATCCTGCTTCTATACTTGAGTGGCTCCAGGAAGCAGGGACTGCATTGCTCCTGTTCACTGCTGTGTCCCCAGGTGAAGTCTAATCACATCTGTGGAATGAATGACTATGTGAGGACCTTCACGTGACCTATTTCATTATGTGATCTTGGATATATTTCCTATTGTGCCAAGTTCTCAGTTTTTCCCTTCTTAAACATTCTAGCCCACCCACCCCAGCAAATCACACAGAAGAATGCTATGAGTGTTATTTCCAAGAGAATGCTTCCTCAAGAGTGGATGTGTCTTGGAGCACCCCTGGCATTATGTTCAGTAAGTGGGAGCTCTTCCTTTTTTCTTTTGAATTGGGTGTACTCCGGTTTCCACATCATTCTGACAGTTGAGTTCACTTTTATGTGGTTCAGTAAGTGAAGATAATAATACTGACATTCTGAATTTCCACCTCTGTCAATTGAGAGGTAGGGGCGAGTTCATCTTTGGGGAAGGCCTTTTGTCACTCTATGATTTTATTCTCCTCCACTTTCTGGAATTGGTCTCCAAATAAAAAGAGAGATTGCACTGTACTGTGAACACACAGCAGAGAGTGATATTGCATGTCTGTGGATGTTTAATATCCCTCTCTACTTCATCTCTTTCTAACTCACTTGGTAGTTTAACTTTCCTTTTACATGACTAGCACATGGAATTCATTCAAAGTCATTATGAAGAGTCAAATGTCAACAAACAATTCGCATTTAAATATTTCTTTCAGAATTCTGGATGATATGGTCCTTTCAGATGGAAATCACTTTACTAACAACAAAAAAGAGCTTTGAAAAAAATTTTTTAATATCCTAAGGTTCAGATTCTAAGGCTCAGTTTCCAAAGTGTGGGTGTTTTATGAACCACCTCAGCTCCAGCTAATTGGAGAAGTGGCCCAGGAGCATTAAAGGAATCATAAGAAAGAGCCCAGAAAGAAACATATTTCAAACTTAACTGGTTGACTGTCTTTCATTCCTTCAGTCAACATACCATTAAGTTCTAATATATGTCAGAAATGATGTTGGGTATTTGGCCTCAAAGACCTCAACATCCCAGGGTCCTTGGTGAAAGCAGCCCCAGACCCGATAACTGGATTTCAGTCTCTGCTCCTGCCACTAACCAGATGATGACCTTGGACAAATCACTGTGAGTTTTGGGGCTTCATCTGTAAAACAGGGATGGATAATAGAGCCAGAGCTATTGCTGTTAGGTTTTAAATTGATCTCAAATACAATGATAGGACATAATCAAAGGACAGTATTTAAGTAAATGCAAGCCATTCTAGAAGTCATATACTTTTCTTTGTTGAAATTCACTTGTTAGTGAACACAGTATATACATTAAATTTTTATAAAAAGAATATCATAAATCTATTGATTGTTTTTCTCATTCCTTATTCCTTCAGTAAACATTTATATAATGCCCACTCTATACCAGATGCTGTGTTGGATATTTGAGATCAGAGATGAAACATATGTCTCTGCCTTGAAAAAGTTCACAATGTAGTAGTGGAGACCGAGAAGGAAATATGAGTTTGGGTGTCAAGTGATATTCGTAACCAACAAATATTTACTGAGCACCCATTATGCTTGAGCTGTGTCAGTGAAAAAACTGGTAATGGTTTCTGTTTTCATGGTGTTTATATTCAAGTATGAAGATCAAACAGTGGAGAATAAACATAAAAATAAATGAGGTGGTATAAGAGAAAAGGGAAAAAAATCACTGTGTATAAAATAAGTAGAGCAGCTTAGAGAGAAATAGGGATGCCTGTGGTGGGGTAGGGGTGGAAGGATTGCCTGGTGGGTCTCAGAAAAGCTAACATTAAAGTAAAGGCCTGAAGGAAGTAAGGGAACTGACTAGCCACAGGGATATCTGGGGATTGGGCATTACAGATGGCTAGAGCTGCCAGTGGAAAGAACCCTGACTTTGGAAACAAGGATGGCTGGAGTGAAGGGAGACAGGGGGAATGAAAGGTCATGACAGGAGAGCAAGAAGGACAGGGAGGAGGTGGATCCAGGAAGACATCTGTAGGGCATTGCAAAGATTTTTTGACTTTTAGTTTTGGGTGAAATGGGGGAACTCTTTAAGGGTTTGTGAGTAGAGGGGTGACTTGCTCTGATTGAAGTTTTTTTTTTTTAATTTATTTTTTATTTTTATTTTTTATAAACATATAATATATTTTTATCCCCAGGGGTACAGGTCTGTGAATCGCCAGGTTTACACACTTCACAGCACTCACCCCAGCACATACCTTCCCCAATGTCCATAACCCCACCCCCCTCTCCCACCCCCCCTCCCCCCAGCAACCCTCAGTTTGTTTTATGAGACTATGAGTCACTTATGGTTTGTCTCCCTCCCAATCCCATCTTGTTTCATTTATTCTTCTCCTACCCCCTTAACCCCCCATGTTTCATCTCCACTTCCTCATATCAGGGAGATCATATGATAGTTGTTTTTCTCCGATTGACTTATTTCACTAAGCATGAAGTAGTTCCATCTAGTTCCTCTAGTTCCATCCACAATGTCGCAAATGGCAAGATTTCATTTCTTTTGAAATTTTAAAAGGGCATCCTGGCTGCTGTGGAGAGAATGGATTGTGGAGGCTGGGATGGAGAAGGGCCAGAGTGAATCAGTTAGGAGGCTGTTGTAGAACTGTAGCCTAGAGATGGCTTGATGGCTAGCACCAGGGTGGTAGCAATGGAGAACGAGTGAGTGAAGGTACTAGATAGGGTAGATGGGGACAGGATGAAAGGTTCTAGGTGGAGGAAACACATGTACATATTACATGTACATCTCATGTACAGTAGATACAAGGACAAAAGTAAAGGTATGATGTGCTTGGGGAACTGCAGATAGTCTTTATGGAAGGAAGGGTGAATGTAGGGTGCATAGCAAGAGGTAGATAGTGGTTAGATCCTATGACAGGAGAGCTCACTCTTCTGAAGAATGTTTTGCAAACTATAGTTCTGCAAAAATCTCTTTTTGTAAAAGGAGTACCAAACTGGGTTAACTCCAAGGATACTCATGTTGGCCAGTGCTGGAACTAGCTAGTAGGAACATACTGAGGAACCAAAGAGTATTTTAATTTATGTAGTTAAAATTCTCAGGAGGCTTAGCTTTTCCATCCTGTAATGAGTAGAGCCCTTAGGAAGCTGGCTGCAACTATCCCTTGTCAGAACAATCTTGGAGTAAATGTGCTAAGCACAAGCAGATGGCTGGAAGAGGACTTTTTCAACCCAGTTGAGCAAAGATTGTTGTTTACTATTGTACTTAGTCCATTGGGTCAATATTCAAATTAGAAAAACAGAGATACTATTTCAGAAAAAAAATGTAAAACAAAACCTACTTTTCAAGAGATAACTAGGTTAACCTTATTTTAAAAATATACATATTTAGCTCCTTTAGCATCTCAATGTCCTCTTCTCATAGTAAGGTACTTTCTGGTCCAATTCCCACATTACTAAGCATTGTGGCAGTGGGGGCTGCTCGAAGTTCCCTGTCTTCTCTGTAGTTTCCACCTGGTTTTCACCCTTCTTCTGTCTTCAGAGGTGGAGAATTATTGGTAATGTTGAACAAATTGAGAAGGCTAAAATAGCACTTTGTGGTCAAGTTTACAAAGCTGAACCAAATTGTAGAATCAAAGCCAGTAATTGAACAAGACAGACAAAAAGAAGATACTTTTGTTTCATTTATCCAAATAATGGCCTTATTTCTTCACTTTTCTTTGCCATTTAAGACTCAGTCTGGGAAATGAAGGAAAATATTTGGTTATATAAAATACCTTGCAAGGGCTCACTGAAATCTAAGAACTCCCTCTATGGTAGCTGCTGATGAGCAGATAGATTTGTATATTTGCATACTGAGGAGTGAGGGATGGACTAGAATAAAGATCAATAATAAACCCTAGGGTAGTGAGAAGTGGGTAGGGAGGCTGCTTATCTTACTTATCTGTAAGACTTAAGTGCATTGTAGATGGTATTTACAGATACCTGTGAAATTCATTTATATTTAGAGCAAAGATACTATTTTTTACTGATTCTGTGGTCCATTCTTATTTTTTGGATATGTCAGTGGAAACTGATCTGGAATTTTGAGATAAATGGTGATTTGATATTATATATAAAATATATATTTGTTATTTCTATATGAAATGCACTTGTGGGAATACAGGGCATAGAAAGAGTTTAATCTTTGCCACTTATAAACCATCATTCCAATGGTAAGAGACATCTCTAATAGATGAATAGGAGAAAATACTGACATAACTGATTTCTACTACTTTTGGCTCCCTCTCGGTGGAATGAGGAAAAGATATGCAAAATGCAGGCAGATAAATTTGTTCTTATTTTCAAGGCTGGTTTAGGAATTAGAATTTTGGAGTAGGAACCAATGGGCATAAGTCCTACCAGTGATTTTTTAGATCATATGACTGCCAAGTGATCCTATAGAGAAGATGTGAGAACTGCCACTTATTCCAATAACAGTTTGATTTGAGCATGCAAACTTTCATGTCTTGGGGGAGAAACCAATTGAAACAGACTGTGTAGATTTGAATGATGCCCTAATGGCATGGGAGATGATTATTAGCAATTTAGGCAAATGAAAGCATTTTATCATTGTAATATTTTCTGGCATCAAGTTTTTTTATGCTCTATAATATTACTTACCATTAATGATTTGGGGGTAAAGCTAAAATCCTCAGAACCAGCACTTTAATGTATCACATGTGCTTTCTTAGAGAATGCAAACCTAAAAATTTTGTGCTTTTTATGCTACTAATGCACTGAAATGCAATGCTATCTTTAGAAATACTTTACCATATTTAGAATCAAATGAAGAGGAAACAAAAGCCACCTCAAATACACCTTTGCCTATTCACTACTCTATTGGAATGACTTCCATCAGCCTTCAATTTGTTTATACTCAGGCTCACAGAAAAAGTTTCATTTCATCACATCATTTGAGAAAATCTACAATTCTTAATGTCGACATGGAAATGTTTCTGTATAAAATTAACTAAAATGCCTGGAAATCACCATGGTCTGTGTATTTTCCCCTTTTTTTTGCCCCTAATTAAGCTCTGGGAAAACAGCGACTTTTTTCTCTCACCCACTGTGAAAGTTACGAGATTCTTTTGCTCAAATCACCCACAAGGAAGGCTTGGAAGTTCATCTTCCTTAGAGAGTTGCCAATTCTGCTAAAGAAGATTAAATGCCCGTATCACACGTGTCATACCCCATAGCTAACAAGAAAGAGAGCAAATGTAGCGTGGCCCACATACAGGCAGCTACCACAGATCAGCCTAGCCTAGGGAGCCTTTCAATTTCATGTAGTGTATCAACGAAGATATTCTCTCAAAAATAAGTAAGAACATCATGGCCATCATATTGCATCTTGAAATATTTAACAGTCTGAACCCTTTTTGTGGCCCTGGAACAAAGATTTCTGGGTCAGGGACAGAGGTATTTGATTCCTATTTGATTCCACCTGTTTACCCCACAGAAGATGAGTAAAGGCTCCTCACTTACCTGTGAAGTTGATTTTCAGCAAATAGTCCTTGTACAACTTCTTCCCATCCAGGATCTTCATAGCGTCGCAAAGCTTGGTGGTGTTGGGACAGAGAGTGCGCTGCATTTTGTGTAGGGCGTGAGCCATAGCGTACACAGCGTTCACCACAAACATGATCTTGGATTCTTGCTCGTAGTTGCTGTTGTCGATGGCCAGGTGCTTGTCGCACATGCGCCGGTGGTTCCGCTTGTTCTGGAGGCTGCACTGGAACTTCTGCTCCCAGAAGTCCCGGAACCAGGGGTTCCGGTGGTTGTTGTAGGGGTTGAGGCTCTGGAAGTAGCGGTCGAACTGGCGGACCGGGTGCGAGGCCAGCTCCAGCGTGATGGCGCCGTAGGCCACGTGCTCGCTGCCCTTGACGATGCTCTCCTGTGCTCCCCAGCCGTCGCTGGCCACCCAGGTGAATGAGGCATTGGCGCGGCTGGCGGCGGCGATGAGTTCACGCGAGTCATCGCTGCGCATGAAGAGCACGACGACGCGTGCATTGGGCTTCTGCAGCAGCTCACGGATCACACTGTCGTAGGACTTGCGGATGTTGGAGCGACCCACCTTCTCCGCTGTGGCGATGCAGATGTTGCGCTGGCGGGCTTCCTGCTCGAAGGCCTCGATCCCTGTCTCCCCATAGTCGCCCTCCGAGGCTACTGTGGACACATAGGTCCAGTTGAAGAAACGCAAGATCTCGGCCATGGCTTTGGCCTGGTAGAAGTCGGGGGGGCACGGTCCTGGCAAAGTAATCATAGCGTGACTTGTCACTGAGTTTGGCGCTGGTAGACGCGTAGCTTATCTGAGGGATCTGGAATAGCCTCAGCAGGTTTGCCACCTGAGTGGGTGGGGGGTGGGGGAGGGGAGGAAGGGAGAAGAACTTGTTTTAGAAATCTGGAGGTAAATGGACATGAAAAATGAGTAATACCAGACTGTTGACCCAGCTTCCTTTTCACCTCTAGATCACTGAAGTTTTCTTAGCATATCACCAGATACTTCCTGGATACTGTGTTGTGGTTATCAGGGAGCAGGTTTCAAGCAGGTAGTTTATGCTTTGGGAAAGGGCATTAGGAGAGGAATGAGAAGGGCAGTCCTCCCTGTCTCCCAGACTTTATGCTATTCCCCGGGCTACAATGAGCCCTGTTCAGGTGTCTTCTGTGTGGTTGTTTTAAGTTTCTGGAGTCTTGCTATATACCCCAGTCAGGCGATGAACTACAGGGGAATGGCCAAACTGGTTTTTAGAAAACTTGGCTGTGGTTGTATAGAGAGAGCCTGGGTGTTGTCTGATTCTCACTTCCCCCTCTTTTGCTAAAAATGGCAATCTCTGAAAGAGTTTAATTTGGGAACTTTATGCCACATGGACAGTCCAAATTAGACATTTATTATCTAGGGTAAGAAAAAAAAATTCGTTTTGGTCCACTCCAAATTTTAGGCATATGCTTTTCTCAACTTCTAAAAAGATTGGCCAACATTTTCTTTGCTTTCTTTTTCCTTTTAAAATGTTGTTTCTGTTTGGGCTGTGTGAAAAGAAAGCATAAAAATGCGATTCTTATGGAATTTTTAATTAAAAAGCAAATAGGAAATACTAAAGACCTTATCAAGAAAGAACCACCTACTTCAAAATTTTAAAGCTTTAATAAAGAATTTAAATTTGTTATAATTCACCTACCGGTAATATTTAACTGTTTTTATTTTTTGCATAATAAAAAACGAAAGTGATACTAGCATATCAAAGAGCATTTTATGCATTGAATATTTGCATAAATATTATCTTAAAATATTTACAAACATTGTATGTATACCTAATAATAAGTTTATTTTTTCCTGAATACTTTGCGTGTTCCAAACCCTTCTATCTCTTTACTGACTTCAGCTAAGTTATGTAATATTCTAATTGTACTTTAATCAGAAACAACACTGAGTATTCTGATATACTCTATGAGTACTTTGAAATTTTCCTTCTGGAAATTGTGGTTTCAGGTTTACATTTGACATGTAGGAAGCACAGCTTGAAAAAGGCAGCTGTTAGCAAAGAGCACGAATAACATAAAACAACTGACATCTGAGTCCCGATTAATCATCATTTCATCTGGCAAAGGAAACCAGCAGCCAAGTTCATACACAGTCACACAGCATGTTCTTGAAGATCTGTCCTGCTATTAAAACCAACACTTGATAGCCCAGAGCTATTAAAAATGTTTTCTGTATCTTTTCAAATCCTGGTACCTCTTCCTTAACTACATATAGAACAGGTAGAAAATATGGCACTTGCCATGTAAAACAAAGCAAATTTAAGACCTAAATCTTTCTTGCATTTGGTAAAAGCTTCTTTTTTTTTTAATATCCTATGATATGGATGAATTTGGGGGCACAGAGGTGAGTGTCTAGGTAGCTGGGTAGCTGAAGGCTTTTATGCCACTTATTTATTCTTTCATCAGTAGCACAGACCCTGAACACAATGGCCTACACTGTTTCGTCTGAACATAGGAGTATCGCTTGTTTACTCAGCCTGATAGATGTGGGAATAAGCAAGTACTGTCATTACTTCTAGACTGATGATCTGGCTTCCTTTGGATTTATATACAATAAGAGAGAGCCCCGCCCGTACAAAGGCTTGGCTTGGTAATGGTGTTTCTGGGTGGCACTGGAGAAAGTGTCTTCTCTTAATGCTGTAGTTTATTCTCATCTTCAAGTTACATTCTTCATGACCTTAATCCCTCAGGGAGGAAGGAAATAAAAGGACTTGAAAAATGCCCAAAGATATTATTTTCTGGCAGCTAGGACCCAAGTGAAAGGATCCTAAGCTGCCAAAACTTTCTTCTCCCAGAGGGGTACAAGTAATGAGAAGTTGCTTAAGAAAAGAGTTTTTGTCTGTTGACTGATAAGATCCTGTGGCTTCATGTCTACCTCTCCAGGAAGTCTGAAAACAATTTTCAGACAAGGTAGGCTGTACAATAGAAGGAACCATGCATAGAATAATGGATGCGGAAAATATTCCCTGCACTGGGAAGGGCCACGATGAGGTGTAGCATGTTGGGGAGGATGGTAGGCTAGAATAAAACTGTGATCATTACAATTATTATAATTATTCATAGCGTGTGACTATGAATCTGAAGGGTGAATCACAGAAAGACATCCAGGTGAGGAGAATAGGAGAGAAGAACACAAGTGATGTTGAGGCTTGGATTCTCTGTTGTTAGTAGGTGCTTTCTTACTGACATAAAACTTGAAACTAGGATTGGGGAAAATCCAGATAGTTGTCAGCTGGATGTTTCCTATCTCATTTGTCTCAAAACTGGGCATCTGAGGCATTCCTGACTTACTTTACTGGCCATATGGTTTCTCTGAGAAAGCATGAAGGAATAAGGGGAACTCCTACACTGGACATTATTTTAAAAGTAAAAGAAGAACCATTGTAGGATGGGGACTTAATGTGAAATTTTGAGAGAAAGTTATTCAATTATATTATTAGCAGGAGTGGAGGAAGGAAAACCAGAATCAAGTTACATGTGCTTTAGCAAAAAATGGTTTAAAAGTAGAGGTACACTTCTCATGGCCAGAGACTCTAAAAAGGAACACAGGTTAAGAGAAATAGAGAGACTTAAAAATAACTCCAACCATATACAATCATTGCAAAAATAACAGAAAAGACAAGACCTTCAAAGAACCACTGGGTTAGACTGCATGGAGGCGTTTGATTGGTAACGGTACTAGTGACAAGGGATGGGTGCTAGAGGTGTGCTGGGTCCTCGGGCATCCCCATGGATAGCATAAAACATGGGAATTAACCCAGGAGAAGTAGTGGGACTAAAACACAAAATGTGAAAATGGAACCAAGTGATTGTTTTTTCTGTTTTGTGTTTAAATTATGCTTCAGCAAAAGACTTGGTGAGAAGGGAGAATCATTGGCTGGGGAAGGTGGTTCCAGAATGTGAAAGAAAAGACCTTGTTCTGTCCCTCTGTCATCTTCTATCTCTCCAGTGAGAATTTGTCCTAACCTGGAGATGGTAATACAATTATATGAAAATGTTATCTCACATCAGTGTGGGAGAGAAGACCAAACAAAAACCCATAATCATGTTATTTGAGTTTGCTTCCAGTTCTGAGTTCTGGAAGAAATAGTAGATGAATCTGTGGAATCACCATCAGTAATCTTTGAGAAATCAATAATGGGAGGACTGTCAGAGGGTTAAAAAGGAAGGAGGAAGGGCAAATTCAGAAAAAATAAAGAGTGAATAAATCAATAAGCAGGATATATTTCAGTAACTCTCTAGAGTGTTTTTTTTTAAGATTTTTATTTGTTTATTTCACAGACAGATCACAAGTAGGCAGAGAGGCAGGCAGAGAGAGAGAGAGAGGAGGAGGAGGCAGGCTCCCTGCTGAGCAGAGAGCCCGATGCGGGACTTGATCCCGTGACCCTGGGATCATGACCTGAGCCGAAGGCAGAGGCTTTAACCACTGAGCCACCCAGGCGCCCTTTTTTAAATTTATTTATTTTTTTTATTAGAGGTCATGCAAGAGCTTAGAAAGACACAGCACCAATTCATAAAGAATGGATTTCACTAGACAACATCTCAGCATTAGTTGAACAATTTAGGGAAAAAGTGTAGCCCTGGAGGACTGTGACTTCCATAAGGCATCAGTGACATTACTTGGACTCTTATGGAAAAGAGAAAGTGATAGGAACTGGATGAGAAAGTTGAATATATTCTAAGATAATAGTTTGAAACAAAGTCTGTGTGAGGTGGTCAAGTCAGGTTAAATTTTTATCAGACTTTGGGGAAAAAATGTAAATTAGCTACAAGATCTTTACATTTTAGAACTGGAAGGAACCATGAAGATGATCTAAGCCTTTTGTTTTATAGGTGAGGAAGCTGAAGCTCACAGGGTGAAGTGACTTTCCAGAATTTATACAGCCAATAAACAGAAAAGCTAAGATGAGAGCCCAATTTCTTGATTTCTCCCAAAGGACTAGACTGTCTCTGGCAATAAGAGGATATGACATAGAAAGAGATGTAAATTTCTGGATTCAAGTTAAAGTGACAAAAGTGAACAAAGAAGAAGAAAACTTGGGGGAAAATGAGGTTACAAATGCAAAGTTGCAGTTCAGCACCAGAAATCCAAGGGGAGCTAAAATCAAAGATGAATTTTTGAGGGGTTTACCCCCTTTAGATACTAGTTCACAATTACTCAAGAGTGAACAGGGATGAACTATCCCATAGTCCCTATTTTCTGAATTATTGTTTGTGGACTGCCCTATTTGGAAGCCTTTTAAAGATCTTTCATATTTTTAATAGTCCTAATATTTTTGTGCCAGCTAGCATTCTAGTTGTTGTAGATGTTTTATCTGCCTTAACTCTCATAACAATCTATGCAGTAGATACTACCATTAGCCCGTGGTACAGATTGAGAAACTGAGAAGCAGAGTTTCTCCGGATCTTGCTAAAGAACCCAAAGGTGATAGGATTTGGCACTACGGTTACCTTCCCAGACTCAGTCCGTTCTCAATCCAAGCCCTGCACCTCTGTCATATGTGGTTCTTCTCACTACACTATGGCAGTGATATATTTCAAGTTATAACATATTTGTCTTTTTTTAAATTTCTGACTGCATAAACTCCTTGATTTGAAGGCCATGAGTAATCAGTCCTTGTTATCAAAAGTATATATATATATTTTTTTTTTTTCATTTTTCAGTCTATATTTTCCTGTGGCTCTGTGAGCATTTGCTTTCCGATTGACCATCTTCAGAGATAACAGCAGTTGTCTGAGAATCCACTGGGAAATTTTAACTGTGAGGTTGAAAGCTTCAAGCTATAAATATCATGATCATGTTCGGCTTCATGATTTATGTGAGAAATACAATGACCTTATGGCAAAGCCTGTTATTTCCAGGGGCTGGAGAGGCTGCACACAGATTTAACAGAACCCTTTCCCTTATGTGGTGTGTATTAGAGTTTGATATTCAGTGTTTGCACACCTTGGAGTATTCATTTTCTGGCTGGTTTGAATTTATGTAGGACTAGCCATTGCCAGGTTTTCATTGTAACCTGTTAAGTAATAAATATATTATTGATCCTGTTGGCTAAAGGAGAAACATTTAGGATCCTGGGATGCTGGTCCTGGCCACATACTATCATGCACGTTGCAGATGATATGGTCTAAAATTAAGATTTCTTGTATTATTCTCATTTTTGTAGTTGCAAGCTGGAGTTATTTAGGATGGGCATCACTTGCAGTCATTGTCCAAAAAAACTATTGTTACATGTTGTTGAACATCTGACACTGTTTTCCCATTCTTGTCCCTTCTGGAGAAGCTCGGTTCCATGTAGTTTCCTCAATGTGTTATGTTCTGGGTCTATCCATAAAGTTTACTGCAAATGATGTTCTCAAATTTACATTCTTTTTCACATAATGTTCATTCTGCTTAAAACGACCTTTGCCACTTGTCTGCTCAGCGAATCCATTCAAGGGCCCCTTCTCTGGGAAACCTTTCTTTATGACTCACCTCAAGCTGAGTTGGTGCCCTATTATCTGAGACTCTTGTCCTCCATTATGTATTTTCCTCATGGCACAAATCAAAGTATAATAGTGATTTCTAATTGCTAATTCCTCTACTGGAATGAGAACTCTTAAGGACAGGGGATGTGTATTGTTAATTTCTGTTTCCTTGGTGTCTTGCACAGTGTAGAAGTGCTCCATGATGTTTGTTAAATGAATGAACTGATGAATGAGTCAGTAGTTTGCTGCTCTCCCATGTAATCTTTTCTATTACAAGCATAGATTTCTGTGGGAAAAAAATAGCTGGCTACCAGCAGGCAATGTAAAGATACTTTCAAACACTATTGATAAATAATTTGCTCTGCAATGTGAATCTTTCACTAATTATGTTCATTCCACTGAAATGAGATGACACATTAGACATGGAATTGGCTTAGACATTTAGGAATCTGAAGCAAAGGATTTCATATTATAAAAACTGATTTCTTCAAATTATTTCTGTGTCACTAACTAGGAGTATACAAAAGGAAGTCAATATAATATCAACTGCATTGGGCCACTGAACCAATTCCTTTTGGGCTAGAAAACTGTCTTTTCACTCTAAGAGAAGCAAACTAAGAGCCTTATCCATGAAACCTTAATTCTTGAACATCATACACCTAAAGTAGGAGTCCTATAAATGTATATCTAAGGCAGGCTTCAACAAATGAACTGATAGTAAGGTCTGCTGGTAAGGTAAGGTTTTTCTGGAGACAAGTGCTTCCTGTACAAGATACATAAGCAGCCAAACCCCAGAGCTGTCCTTATAAGTTGCTTACTTATTCTTTCTTGAGATGTTTAAAACTTTACTTTTCCAATAACCAGCTGATTGTGGATGGATGCTACTGTAGGCACTGAAACCGTCCTTATGTTGGGAATTTTGAGTTAAAGACAAATTTATTTGGAAGTTTTACTTCTCCTAACATTTTTTTAGCTAGTCAGAGGGACTCTTCTTTTTAGGATTCCAGGTGTCATGCTTCATTTCAATGATGTTCTGGTTATGAGAATGAAAAAGTATGAACTATGGGAAAGAGCTCAGGTAGTCTGTTCTTTGAGGCTGTGAAAAGGGAATATGAATAGGAAACTTCAGGCCCATGTGAGCCTGCACATCAGTCCTGTGGTCACCTTTCCCACTTAGGATATCCATGATGTACCCATTTGAAACACAAGCTTTCTGCCTTCTGTGATGGCACAATGCCAGATTTTTTTTTTTTTTTCCAACAGAAGACAAAAAGGGGTGTACAGATTTAGAATCTGGTAGAAACAGATTACCTACTCAAATGATTGTCCATTCACAAGGATGCTTTTCAGCACTTTCATTGTCGTTGGCTTCTGAGGCTGTGCTAATATATTAAAGGGAATGACAATGACTGACTTTTATGTGGATCTGTACTTACCTAAGAGTTCCAGATGGTGAGAGGTATCAAATGCTTACTTTCCCAGAGAAGTGCGGTCTGTGGCACTGAAGTATATACATTTGAAAAATAACTCCTTACGTCTGTCCTGGGAGTTAGGAGACTCAATAATAGACTCCATGGGTTTGCCTTTGTATCCTTTGCTATTCACCTATCTCTTTGGGTCTGTTTTCTAAGAATAAGTCTATAACTTTAATTGTTTTATCACATGTGCAATGCTGAAAGCTTTGTTTCATTCTTTTAATTACATGATTATATATAAGCCTGGAAGAGAAACAGTGAGTGCTGCACTTTGAACCATCTGCTGCCTCATAACACATGTTATTACATAAAGCAGGTTCTAAAAGTTGTGATGGTAAGAGACCTCAGTGACCCCTCTATTCCAAAGGATAGAGTTGCACTGTTAAGTACAAAATCCCGGATTGGCTTGTATTTTAAATTGCAACTGGAGGTGGTGTAGAGTTGAGAAACTGCCTGAGGAGTTTCACATCAGCCAAGCTGTTCACATCACATGAGTTATCTGCCCATAAAGGATGCCAATCATATTGTTATTATGGAAAGGATTAGTCTATTTTTTTTTTTTTTTTTTTTTTTGGACCACACTACCTGCAGCACATCTGGGAACATTTTGCATGGAAACAGTTGACTGCAGCCCATGTCTGAAGGCCAGAGATTAATCTGGATTTAGGAAATCACATAATAGAGTGTAGCAAATGCCAGTTTACTCAGTAAATCTGCAAAAGTCACTAACTCTTACATGCTGTGGCCACACTAGGCAAAGATTCATATTGCCTTTCCCATTCAACAGCATGACTCAATTCCCATGATTTTGTATAGATAGTCCAGACAAAGGATTCCTTATTCATGGCAAAAACTTACAAAAATGGCTTGAAGCTAACCTGATTTCTAACCTCCTGAAATCACTGCACTCAATACCTGTGGTTTGCAACCTAGAGAGTAATACACTTTCATTTTCTTCATTTGTGACAAAGGGATTTATGAATAGGAAGTTTATCGATTTTGACATCTCATAACTGAAATGATATGCAGACCACATAGGATCCCTTAAATCACATTTTTTTTTTTCGGGAGACTAGCATTATAAGACACGTCAGGTTTCTCATCATGACAATGGCACTCTGCATTGGGCAGGTATCTGTCTTGCTCCCTTACTAACAAGGCACTATCTCAGGAATAACTTTGTTTCCACTCTGACTTGGGAAGTACTCAGAAAAAGAACCAGAAGGCATTTGCTCACAGAATCAGTCTGCATCTGATTTTTGCTCCCTTTTCCCTCCGTGAGTGTATTTTCAAGAGCAGTCATGGAATCAAATTCATTTGGGTTCCAGGCATTGACAGTGGGATCAAAAGGTCTATGTCAGATCTGGTCCACAGTATATTGATGTTTGCCAGCTACACTTGCAAAAATGTGGTTCCCAGGAAGACCTGACACCAACAGACCTGTTAGAAGCATGTCCTTTAATACCTTGGGTATTGATTTTTGACAATGCCTGATGAGGATCTAACAGAAGCACAAGTTGCACTGAAGTATATTTTCTGTCACCCGGAAGTTACTTGTATCACAATATGACAAATACGGCCTTACCAATAAGAACGACATTTCTACTCTTGTGGTTTTTCACCAAAGGCCAAAAGTTGTTGATATGCTTGAGGGGAGCTGAGGGCTATTGCCTAATTTTAAAAAAAGGTCAATATTTACTTCCGAGGCCCTGGGGCAATAATTTAGGGCGGAAGATTCTATGCCATATTATGTGTAGCAAATAGAACTGTGTTATCCATGGTTTCTCTGTTCCTTCAACAGAGCTGTCAGAGATGAAAGCAAATAGTGTAGTGGTTCAGTGCACAGGGTTGGAATCAAACAGGGCAGCATTTGGAACTCCAGTTCCTTTCCTCACTAGCTGCATGAACTTAGGCAAATTATTTTAACTATTGAGCTTCAGTTTTCCCACCTGTAGAAAGGAAATAATAGTAGTCCTTCACTTGAAAAGTTACATGAGGATGTAGTGATAACACATATGAAGTACTTAACTCACTCGCTGGCACTTAGTAAGGGCTCAAAAAGTGATAGAGATGCTGATAATTTCTCACCCTAAAGTCATTCATCCAGCAAACTTTGATCAGTGCCAATGGTACCAGGCACTATTCTAAAATTTAGGTTTCTATGATGAGTAATGTACTCCTACTATCTTCCAGGAAATTATGGTCTGGTACGAGACAAGGAAACATTACCAAGGTTTAAGATTTTGAGGTACATGTATACAAACTTAAACAAAAGACAGGTGAAGGAGCAACTCATGATGATACTCATATAAGTCATGGCAGACTCCCATAGAGAGGAGACATTTAGCCTTGATCTTGAAGGGTCAGTGAAACTTTGCTAGAGAAAGAGGAAAAGGAAGTTTTAAGGCAGAAGGAAGAATTTGGACACCGAGAAGTATTTGTTTTAATAGTTTAATTCAGTATTGTTGGGGCAACCAGTGCTCTGCAAGATTTAGTAGAGGGTAAAGAAGAATAGAGGGACTGTGGCTAGACTGCTATGTGTTTTATATGCTATGCTAAAGATTTTGGACTTTGTTCTTTAAAAGATAAAAAGCTATTAAAATTCTTAATTAAGGGAATGGCTTGATCAAAGTTGTGTTTTAAAAAGGCCGTAGTGGATGATATCCAACTTGAAAAGAAAGAGTCAGGGAAGGATGATGAAAAGGACAAAACTTGCATTCCAGCCTTGGCTGTGAGTTCATGTAATCCCAGTAATGATGAATAAATTTGTACTAGGAATATCAAGATTGGAGGTATAAAGAAAAGTTTGAGTCCACTTAAAATTGTATTATTTGATTGGTAGTAATTACTCAAATACTTAGTCCCCTTTGTTATCCTGTTCATGTCATTACGGGTCACTTGAATTCTTTTTGGAAGGAAGCAGGTCATACATAATATTGGTTGTTGAACAGTATAGAAAGGCTGAAGAACTTTCAAATCCCTGGAAGCATCTCAGAAAAGTGAACATTAAGATTTTCTTGAACGTGGAAATGAAAATTGAGAGTCAGTTAAATAGCCGTCCGTAGAAGTTGAAATTTGCTGGATGGCATCAACCTTTGTATATTGTTGTGTTTCTTTAAATCTGGTTCTCAGTGACATTCCTTACAACTACTGTGTAAGCATAGGTAGTCTGTGCTTAATACAAACATACAGTTTTCACTTCTATGGAAAGTTACTTTTCTATAGAAAAATTCGGAACACATTGTAGATATGTGTTCAGTCACATCTGTTTTCCACATTGGGAAAGCTTAATTGCCCAGTTTGTGTTCTGTGAGGCCTCACTGTGAACCTGATGGCAGCTACCCAACCTGGAGGCATGGTGCCTGGGAGAAACCAACTCGTCCCTGGGATGCATGCCCTACACATTCAACCCTATTAAGTGATGGCAAATGTTTCAAGATGCTTTGCCATTCTGACCACTTGGCAAGGAAATCTGGTCTATATTTGGAATATAATTTTTTAAAGTGTTGCTTCTATTGTATTCTCCCCTGTGTTGCCGGTTCCCTCTGTTGGAAGGTAAAGTCAGAGCTGGCATGAATCAAGACTTTGTCACTAGTAACAGAGGGATTTCCATTATATACCAGGTGGTGATGTCGAAAATAGCAACACCACAATTTTGGTGTCCAAAGTCCTACTGATATACTGCCTGGAGTATCAACGTTTGCTTAAACTGCAAGTGTTTTTGGAACACTATTCTTAGGTTTCCAAAGTCCATTAATTAGAAAAATGCTCCGTACATTTTCACCTGCATTTTTCATAGAATAGTAAAAGCACTTCTGCTACATTAAATCAATGAAATTTCATTATTATAAACTAAGTGTTGGCTCCTTCCATATTGAAATACTGAGCTTTTTGTATATTGATCCATTTAAAAGGCACATGTTTAATGGTATTTGAAAATAGAATTTTGTATTGTTAAAGCAAAATCATATCTCAGGTTTAGCTAAAGGAGTCCTATTTCAATTAGCTTAGTTCTTCATCTATCCCATAGTATAAAACACCTGCTGTACATCAGGAATGTCTGCATTCCTTGCTTGTCATCCTATGACTTCCATCATAGACATGTGGCCACAATACAAGCTGGTTCTCAGCCATGGGCCATTCTGTTGCCCAGTGGATGTTGGTCCTGATGGCACTTGTTTCTCACAAGAGTAGTTTCTAAATAAACACATGACAGAAGGGGAATTAATTAAGGACTAAATTAACCCTAAAGCCAAGGGAAAAAACAGTACATCTTAGATAATTACCTCTGGTGAGAAATTTCTATGATGTCACAGTGTTAACAAAAACATTTTAAAAACTGCTATTGCCTCCTTCCCTATGAAAAAGTCCTTGAACAGTGTTGTCCTTTTCTTGGAGGAGAGGAAGCAGGAGCAATGAGGGGAGGTTTCAAAACAATCAGCTCTGTGAGATTGCTTTAGAATGAAAAGTCTAGAAAGGAAATAAATAAAAAGATGCTATCTGAGATGACTTTTGAGTTGGAGTTTTCTGAAGCTTAGGCTGTGTGTGTGGATGATCGGGATAGAATGTGGGAGGCAGCAGGCTGTGGGGATCCTAATATTGATTCCAGTACTTGCAGAGTGGGAAAACTTTAACTTGGTACCTGACCTTTATGACCCTCAGTTCCCTTAGGAATTATTTCTCTTGGACTGGAGCTGTTAAAAGTTAAAAACAAAAAAGCTAACAGATTATTATACTATCAATAATAATATGTACTAAAATCTAAAATGTTAAATGCTCATTATGTGTGAAGCACTTTTTTTGGGGGGGGGTTTTATGTATTTTCTCATTCATTTAATTCCTACGATAAGCTGGTAAGGGAGTGCTATTAATATCTCCATTTTAGACATGAGGAAAGAGGCAATGAAGGCTTACATAAATCCTCATCAGTCTACATGCAGAGTTTTAAATCAGTGAGCTGAAATTTTTCAAGAAAGGCATGATAGGGCGCCTGGGTGGCTCAGTTGGTTAAGCGACTGCCTTCAGCTCAGGTCATGATCCTGGAGTCCCAGGATCGAGTCCCACATCGGGCTCCCAGCTCCACGGGGAGTCTGCTTCTCCCTCTGACCTTCTCCTCGCTCATGCTCTCTCTCACTGTCTCTCTCTCTCTCTCTCTCTCTCAAATAAATAAATAAATAAATAAAATATATATAAAAAAAAAAGAAAGGCTTGATAAAAATGTGTAGTTGTAGCATATCTGTGCTATGATCACTATAGCTGCAATATTA
>NW_022631319.1:0-91932 GCF_010015895.1 Lontra canadensis
TAGGAGCTACATTTCTTGTAAGTCCCCTAGGAACAATTATGATGAGGATACCAACAGACTCTTGATTTTAAAAGGTGTTGAACTCAGTATTTATTGAATGAACATGATCAACCTATTAGACAGTAAAATATTGGCAGTGCACTCATGTGCCCCAAATGTCATTTGGGGCAGCATTGTTTTAGAATTGATCCTGGAAATAAAATAAGAAAGGGTGCTGTAAGAAATTGGGATACAACAACTAAAAATGAGTAAATGTGTGTAAATTAATTCAGTAAGGCAAATTAAAGATGATATAAGATGGTTTTTATGCAACAGAAATGGTAATCCTTGATTGTACTGTGCGCTACTCTATCTTATCCCCCATAGCACTTATCTCAAGAAGATTATAATTGTTTTTTTACAGCAAGTTCCCTGAAGGTAGGCATCATGCCTTATTCATCTGGACCTCTTAGCAATTACTGCAATGTATAGCATATAGTAGAGAGTCTGTAATTCTTTACTGATAGATAAATAAATCTATGGACACAATGAAAAGTGAATATAAAATAAGTTTAGGGATTAAGATATGAAGGGAAAAAGAATAGATTGACAATAAGAACTTTCTCAAAGTCAAAAGAAATAAAGAATTCTCAAAATCCTATATTTTAGAAGCTGAGTATGTAAGTGTTCTAAAATTTCCAGGAAAAGCAAAGTTTTGTATGAGAAAGACAATTTTTTTTTAATTTGATATGATTACTTTTCTTTTATATTATTGCATGATAATTTGACTGCTGGTAGATTTTAATCTGAAAATAATTTTTCCACAGAAATATGTTATTATACCATATGCTGTTTGGGATGTTTTGTTCCAATTCCAATTTGATTCTCATTCCTCTGTAAGTTACATTTTCTCTTTGGAAACCTTAAATTTCTTCTCCTTATTCTTAAGTTTGGACATATCATAGTGACATGTCCCAGTGGACATCTTTGGTTGTGCTGGCCACTGTCATGAGGCCTTGAGTCCTTAAGTTCTAGAAAAACATCTCAATTGAGTTCTTCCTTGATTTTCCCACTTTATTTTCTCTATATTCTCATTCTGTGACTCCTACCATTTGAACTTTAGACGCTTGGAATATAAACTCTAGATTTTCATTTTTTGGGATCTACATTCCGAGTGATTTTTTTACTCTATTAATATTTTTGGGAGTCATATTCTTTATTTTTAAGAGTTTGTTCTTTGGTGTGCCTGGGTGGCTCAGTTGGTTAAGCATCTCCTTTTAGCTCAGGTCATGATCCCAGGGTGCTGAGATTGAGCCCCACAACGAGCTCCCTGCTCAGGAAGGACAACTTTTGATGGTGAACACTATTTAGGAAAAAACACACTCCTGTGTATCTCCTCTACTCTCAGTACCCTACTACAGTACTACTTTGTTTCTGACACCAGATGTTTGGGTTTTCCACATACCTAGTAATTCTGCCACATCAGCTAGGTGTTCTATAATCCAACTCAGTTTTGACACTATCTACTTGGAGATAGTATCAGATCCCACAGATTAAGTGTTCAGTCCCACAAGACTCCCCTCCACCCCACTTCAGATGAAAATCACAAGTCCAGTTGTTACCTGTGTGTCTGATCCACCAGCTATACTAACCATAAATCAGAGCTTCCTATGACCCCTTCCTTAGGTTCAATTAACTTGCTAGAGCAGCTCACAGAACTCAGGAAAACAGTTTACTTACTAGCTTACTGGGTTATTATAAAAGATAGTGAAGGATCCAAATGAATAGCTAGACGAAGAGTTACCTGGCATGGAGTCTAAAAGAGTCCTAAACCACAGAATCATCTTTCTGTCCCAGTGGAGCTTGAGGTGTAGTACTCTCCCAGCACATGGATAGTCCTTGTTCATCAACCTGGAAGCTCTCCAAACCCTCTAGTTTAAAGATTTTTATGGAGACTTTATTATAATTTGAACTCTAGTCTCCTCCTCTCCCTGGAGGTTGGGAGAGGAGGGGTGCTAGAGATTTAAGGAAGTTTCAACTCTGACTATGGCCAGTTCCTCTACCAACCAGCTTCCATTCTTAGGTTACCCAGGGGCTTTCCAAAAGTTACCTTATTAGCATATACTTAGGTATGGCTGAAAAGGGCTTGCTATAAATAGCCTAAGGCTGCTCTAGTCCCCTAGGAAATCTAAGAGTGCCTAAAACAGACATGAAGATCAAATATGTATTTCTCATTATAAATCACAATATCATGAACTCCAGTCTGTGTTGTATATGGGAAAGGGAGAGATGGGGCTGTTGATTATTTCATACAGCAACTTTCTTTTCTTTTTTCTTTTCTTTTCTTCTCATTTCTTTTGGAAAGAAAAAAAAAAAAAAACAGCAGGTTGGGAAGTGCAGAAGGAGAGGAAGAAAGAGAATCTTAAGCAGGCTCCACGCTCAATCAACACAGAGTCTGATGTGGGGCTTGATCTCATGACCCTGAGATCATGACCTGAACTGAAATCAAAAGTTGGACACTTAAGTGACTAAAGCATCCAGGTGCTCCTCATATAGAAACTTCCAATTAATCTTCTGTTCTGATCTCTATATTTCACTTTTCAGCTTGCTCATTTTTCTCCCACAACATAGTATTTGTATTTCTGAGAGCAGAGCCTCTTTGTGGTTCTCTTAGATCATGGACAGAATTCACTGGATTGTTTTTCATACATTGTTCGGCTTGTGGCTTCTCCTATCCTCTTCCTTTATTCCTGCAGCTACTTTGATTATTTTCCACAAATTTGTTTTGAACTCATAACTATTGGTTTTTCTATTTTCTTCACAATTGAGAGTTTAACCTTCTCTTTCTTTTATAATAATTTACATGAACTTTCAGAATGGAGAGGATATAAACATTTGTTATATACCCATCATCTTTAACTAGAATGACAAAATTTCTAGATAAATATGCTTGATAAAATTTGGAAGTGCAATGTGCTGTGGACTGTTCTTTGTTGGGATATTTATAAGGTACATTAGCATATCATTAGGGAGGAGAAATCCTGCCAGAAATAAACATGGATAGCCATGACTACCCCAGTGTTTCCCAAACTTATTTTTAACCATGGAATGATTTTTATGAAAAACAAAACAAAACAAAACAAACAAACAAACAAAAAAAAAAACAAAAACCAGAAACAAACAAACAACAACAACAACAAAAAACAAACTATTAAGACCCTGCTGAACACAACTTTCCAAAAATTACAATTCAAGAAATAATATTCTGGCTAACTAAGGAGATTAGCAATAAGAAACATATAATTTAAGTAATTACAAAAAATAATTTTAGAGCTAGAAGGATAATAATAGAGAACAACCTATGGGGAGGTATTATATAGAGAACATCCACCATTCTTTTAACAAATGAGAAAACTATGTTTATGAAGTATTGCTACTTGCCTAATGTAATGACTTACTTTTTTTCTGTCATATATGAGTCTCTCTCCTCTCTCTGAACAAGACCATTCTTTGATTATTTGATAGCAATGATTCACTATCTATAGCATAGCATGAGATAGAGCCAGTTAATACCCATGCATTGCTATGTTAGGTATAATCACTCTGTTCTCTACCTGATTTGGAATCCTTCACTCAAACTATCTCAGAGCCCTTGTGCTGGTTTAGAGTGAGCTTAGTTGGCAATGGGGCAGGTAGCAAGAGGTCCTATTCATGGCTTTCCTCCTAGCCTCTGCAGGGCCATCAGATAACTGTTCAGGGTGGTTTCAGAGAAGAATATTTCTATCATCAGTTGCCTCATCTTCTTCCTCTTCTTCTTCCCCTATCTTCCTCCTCCATTTCTTCTCCTCCTCTTCCTTCTCTCCCCCTTTCTTCCCCACCTACCTTCCTCTCTCTTTGAATACTCCTTTCTTTCTCCTCCTTCTTTATGGAAGGACACCAATGGAAAAAATGTCTTCACAGTCTTTCATAGAAACTTATAAAGCAATCAAGTAAGATTTTTAAGGGAATAAAGTGCTATTTGATGGGGGATTTGCAGGCATTCCATGTAGCCTTTTTCTTGGAAGGGATGCAGAGATCTTGGCATATTACGGTTAAGAACAATAGTCATTATCTATTAATTCAGTGTGGTTTTCTTAAGAAGGAAAATCATTATGTGGACATATTGGGCATAGCAGTGATCTATGAATGCATAGTGGTCTATGAGAAATGACAAGCAGTGGTTATTTCTGTTTGGTGGGATTTGGGGCTGAGATTTGGGATTTCTGCACATTTGGAATTTTGAAGTTCTTCTCTTGACTGTGTATTACTTTTATAGTTATTTATAAAGACTATCTGCATTGATGAGAAAGGGTTGGAAAATGAACTTGGGGAGTTTTCTTAGGAGACTTTTATTCCAAGATTGATAGCTTAGACTGAGAAGTAGAGAAAGAGAACAATAAATGGTATTGTTGAAGAATGTTTAGGAAGAAAATCCATGAAGGACTGGTGGGAGTGGCAGCGGGAAAAACACACCAGAGATTAAGTGGTATATTCCTGGCATGCACAGTTGAATGAATGGTGGTATCCATCACAGAAATGGAGAAGGCTGGATAGGGTAGAGAGGGCAGAGACAGTTGAGTTCAGCTCCTCTGTTATTGACATTTCTGTTCTTGGTCATGAGATGGATAGGATTCTCGTAACCTGTCATCCCTTATCTTCCAAGTAGATTTGATTGTATAAGGGAGCATGACAGGTAAATTAAATGAACCCGGGAATAAATGAGGGGTGAGGAGCTAATGTAAAATACTAAAACAGCCAGCCTGAAACTTTCAAGTAGGAACATTGTGTCATGGTGTTGGCATTTTTAAAGTGGATATTTCGATGAAGACATACATTTTTTCTTCCAAGTCTGATTGCTTAGGTACATAGCTATAGCTATATTGGGGGATTTATAACAACTTTAACTAAATTTTAATCTCCTTGACAAGAATCTTATTTTTGTCGTCCATATATAGTGGTGTCTTGTCCCAAAGAAAGTACTAGTCATTCCAGAAAAACTCACTTAAAAATTAGATTGAACAAATGAGAAAAAACTCTGAAGAATGATGTGGGAAACAAAGGCAGAAGAAAAATTATTAAATTCCCTTACTACCTACAGCCACTTGACAAGTCCTTGAAACAGGCAGAGTGACATTCCTTTAGGGACTGAACTGTGTCGATGTTAATACTTTGTTAAGGGCAAAAGACATTCTTAGACCGACCCCACCACCAGCATCCTGTAAGTCTACTTTAACATTTAAAAATTCACTTAGAAATTTCCTTTATCTCTAAACCCCCTCCCCACCAAGATATGTGTTGGTAGTCATCCCCCAAGCATTGTCCCACTGACATACATCCAAAGGGTCTCCTGACTAAGGAAGGCATTATTAGATGGTAATAAATGATCATTTCTCAATATTAAGTAGCCCCCTCAAGGTCCTGGAAACCTTGCTTCCAATATCCCTTAGAGACTTATGTTATCTTTAACCCACTCCCAACTTGAAAGCATATAATGAGCCACTTACTTCTCATGACCCCACTGCAGCTCTTTCTGCCCATGGGTCCTTCCCTGTGCTTTAATGAAATGACCTTTTTGCACCAAAGACATCTCAAGAATTCTTTCTTGGCCATCAACTTCGAACCCTAAGTTCTTTCCAACATCAAGGAATTATATCATGTGAGATAATATTGAGAAAGAGATGGGGTTCCTTATGAATTTTTAGGGGGGATTACAGGTTGGTTCTTTACAGAGTCATGGTCTAAAAAGGACCTCAATTCTGATACCTATTTAAGTCAGGAAATGTCTATAATTCAGGTGGAATTTCACTCAAAGAATATGGGTTCAACACCTACCACTTTAAATACTACATTTTAACACGTAAAGGGTTAGAAAAATGTACCAAAGTTTTATTATGTTTGCACTACATTTTTGTGAAAAACACTAATACAAAATTGCTCTGGTTTCTGTAGAACATGAGCCTATATTCTCCAGTCCAGACTGACATAAATCCATGTAGAGAGGGAATCTTTGTGATTTTACTTTTGGACCTGAAGCTGGGAAGGAGAACTTTTCTCATTTGCTCATATGACACTGTATTAGACCCTGGCATACCTTCTGTAGATAATTCTCAGCCAAAGTTACACTCTGGAATGCTAAGGAGGGATAGAGAAGGATACCTGAGTTGTTAAAATTCATCTTATTTTGAACTGGCTGTGAAAATGTGCTGTGACTTTGTTTTGGTCATCAATGATAGAGGTCTCTGACTCTTTTTGAGCAAATTTTGTTCATTCCATTTTGGTGTTGTTTATACTTAGAACTCAAGAAATGTTAAAGGACACTTCTGTTTTTCATTGCAGAGTAGTCTGTTACACACTCTGCGGGGACTGCAAAGGAAATCATAGAGGTTTTAAACAAGAGGAACTTCAAATGCAGTGAGAATAAGAGAAATGGAAAATAAAGAGTTGGTATTAATAATGAGGCATATCTGGAAAGGTCCCCTACTAGTTGACTGAGCCTGATATCTGTGTCTGCATTATAAAAGAAGTTGAAATAATATAGTAGCATTAAAATTTTTAAATTTAAATTTTAAAAAAGAGGTAATTTTTAACTATAAACATTATACATGTTCAAGGTAAAAAAAATCCAACTGTTAGATGAGTTTAAGGTAAAAATAAAAAATTCTGACTCTAGGTTCATATTCTTAGTAACAGTCTATAATTTCTTGTGTTTAGTTATGTTCAATGCAAATATACCTATATTCATTTATTTGGGAGTCTGTCAGAGGTATTAACAATGAAATTGATAAAGGTCTTAAATTAAAATAATATTTACCCATTTAGTAATGAAAGAATGTTAACCTATTTTTTGCTAATATTATCTTATAATGCAGTGGTACACTGGATCTAGATAATCTATCAGTAATACCAGAGACCCCAAGCTATGAAATGCAGGTCACATGGCAGACATCACAGGAGAGAAGTTTATAGCAATTCTAACAATTTTGCTTATTGCATAAGTTGTCCCGCTTTTCAGTCATTTATGTATGTTGGTAGGTAAGTCAAACTGCAGTTCTGTCAATACATATAAGCAGGGTTGCTGTCTCCTCAGATTCTGAGGTCAGTTTTATACTGTAGTTAAGGAATTTTTCAGATTTTTAAAAAAAGTAATACAGTATATACATCAACATTGTATATTTTGTAACATCTACACAGGAGTTAGGCAGTATCATATAATCAAATACATTAATGTAGGAATAGTCAGATTCTGCTGTCAAATAAATTATGAAGAACTTCAAGTTTCAGAACCTTTCAGATTTCAGAATTGTGAACTGGTAGGATAACCCTCTTCTTTAATCTTGATAATGAAAAGTCAAGAGAATACATCCAGAAGATATTAGCATTAGATTGAATTTTTTTTTCAGACACTGTTCTCTTATGGAGTTTAGAAATATGAACTCCAGAAATATCATTATCTAGAGTATATTAGTCAGGTAAATTACTGTATGAATATACAAAATAAAAGATAAAAATAAATGGGTTCATTCAGAAGCTTGTAGTGAGTAACTGTCCCAGTTAGGACTTCAGAACAGCACAGAGCCTTTTTTAAACAACAAAATCTAGTTCTGATGGAATAACTTGAGGTAGTAGTTCGAAATTAAAGAAGTTCCTTCTATGAGGATTTTGACTAAGAACACTGAAGTTCTTAATGGAAAATTTTCTTAATTCATGCTTTTATGGCTTACATCAGGGGTGGCACCTGTTTAAATGAAATGTCTCCTATAAAACTGTAGCTTGCTTTTACATTTCAAGTAGTTGTTTAGATACCTGGTCTCTATTGTGTGATCCTCTGATTTGAACATAGTTTGTCTTTCATTTCCATCCAGTTTCCATGGCTAAAACCCTCAGGTCAGGCCAGAATGTGGTAATGGAGGCAATTATGACATTGAGCATGCGGGCCTAGCTCTCAGATTAAGGTTTTGCACCTGGGTATCATTATTCTTTCTCATATTAATTTATTATTTAAGGGCTTATTATTTGAAAGCCCTTACAGCACGTAAGCAATTAGAGTAGCTAAGTGTCTCTCTGTTAAATGTATTTATTTTGCTTTCCTAGCTTTTTATGCCAGGATAATTAAATCCTCTTCTAATGTGTCAGTAGCAGACTGTTTTGAAATTGACAGCACTCTTTCCTCTCCTCTTTAATAAGAAAAAAACAGAGACCTACAGATAAATAATAAACTTTTAAAAAGAAAAAAGGAAAGAGAGTAAACCTATTGGCCAAGAGGATATGCCCCCACCAAAAAGCAGCAAATTTTACTGAATATATTTGATTTAAATATAATTTTTTTTTTTTTTTTTGGTCTCAACAGAGTTCACAAATGCTGTTTTGTTGACTGTACAAAAAGCAACTTGCTCCCTGGAAATGAATATTCCATGTAGTAAATTTGTCCAACATAGTGTATGAGTAATAAGACATTACACTGAGCATCTAAAATTAAGTGACCTATTGCAAAGGACACTTTTGGGAGAAGAAAATGGATTGGCTTGACCTCACTGGAATATTCATTTGCATATGCTTTGGATGCAATGAACACTTTGCAAGTTTTGAATTTTACCATGTGGCTGTTGTAGCAGAATAGCTAGTCTCTTTTCTAAAGAGTATATTTGCATATGATAGTTTAACAGCTTTTCCCTTTTGTTCCTAGAAGATTAAGTCTCAGTCCTAGGAGAAAATAAATTAAAGGTGGTTCCTTACAATTTGAAAAAAAAGTATAATTTGAAGATAAGAGCAAACTCTGAAAAGCAGCTTTTATTTCCAAAAACTCCGGCTAAGAAATACTGTTTTTCTCTCTGTGTGCTAGCAGAGCTGTCCCTGATTCTTGGTGGCAGATGTGTCACCAGAAGCCCTGTGAAGTTGAAATACCTCATCAAAATCTTCTACATCTATTGTTAGTCTACCTAGAGAAATGCAGCCTTCAGCATTTACTCCTTTGGTTCAGGTTTGGACCCTTTCTTTAAAATTCAAATTTTCTTGGTAGGTGGATGGAGGGAGCACAGAGATGAGTGCTGTCTGAACAACAGTGATTACCTCAGTTGGGAAAAAGGCTCTGGGGCTTAAAAAAAGATTAGGCAACTGCAAAGCCCACACCTTTGGAGGGTCACAGTATACATTAACATATTAAAAGACACTTACTTGGTGGGAGAGAATCCTTTCAATTTTTTTTTCAGGTGTTTCTAATTTTTGACTTTGGTATCCCTCCCCACCTTTACACCCACCAATATCTCTTAGAGTCCATGGAACTAGTATCTCCTGGAATACATTTTGGGGTATTATGTAATTTCCTGGATATTATCTTGGAATTGTTTATGGATCACTGAAGAATATTCATTTCAACTTTATAAGTATGCAATTTCTTTGGGATTCTTCATATTCCTAGTTCCCATTAGACTATGGCCAGCCAGAGACCATAGAGTTTTCTGTCTCACTACAAGGTTGCAAATAGATGGGCTGTGAAGCCACTGGTTTGTTTCTTGAAGAGTCTTAGGGTCAGTAATCAGGAAGCTGGCTGAGTGACAGTTTTAGCTTTGCTTAAACTTTGACAAATGTTATATAGAAAAACCTTTGCTAAGCTTTTATCAGAATCTATATACCATTGGAGCTCTGCCAGTTCTTTGGGGTGACATTGTTCTTTACCAAACTTTGTCTCCTTCAATATTCTGAGGGATGAAATAAAGATTTCAAAATAGCATGTAAAAGCAGAAGGACTAGATTTTAAAAATCTCTATTGTGTTTTCTTATGTATATATTTGCAGTTGTTCTTCTACTGAAGTTGATTCAGCTGTTTATTTTTCTGTTTAAATTTTTTTCCTTTTAAATAATGGAAAAGAGGCTAAGTAACACTGAAGCAATTTTCACGTTGAAATAAAAGGGACCTTGTGAAGTTCATCTATATTTTGTACTTTGTTTACCAAGATACTTCTAAAAATAATACCTTCTTTTCCCAGCTGTTGCTAAAATAGGTCTTTAGTGGATGCAGAGTCCTTCTACAACAGATTAAACAATATTGCACTTCTGAATGAAATTAGGAAATTGAAGACTTGAATTGGCAACATAACAAAAGTCTGTTATCTCTGAGGAAATGGGTGCTATTGATTGTAACTAAAAATAAAAATAGTATGCTCTGATATACTAGAGGAACAGTTTAAAAAACCATTAGGATGATGGTGATAGTGATATAGATTTACTCATGATATAAAATAACAGAGTATAATACTTTGGTTTTTTTTAAATGTATTCCTTTCCTTTAAAAAAAAAAGATTTTATTTATTTATTTGAGAGAGAGTGAGCATGCATGAGCAGAGGTAGGGGCAGAGGGAAAAGAAGAGGACTCCCAGCTGCGTACAGAGCCCACTACTTGCTCTTCGCAGGGCTAGATCCCAGAACCAGATGCTTAACTGACTGAGCCACTGAGACACCCCTAGAGTGTAATACTTTGGAAACACTTGTGATCTCTTCTTAAATATTTTAGTTGAAAACCGTCTTTGACAAGACTGTTGTTTTCCGAACAAATTATATATTATATTATTAAAGTATAATATACTTTGTGGCATGCTCTTGAGGAGCCTATTCCAAAAAACCCAAATTATATATAGTTTTTTTCCTAGCAAATGTCTGAGAGTTAACTTCTATACTTTTTTAACTGGTAAAATTAGATTAAGTCATGTAGGTTAAATGACACATAGAATCAAATGAACTGAATATTTAAACAGTGGTACCTCCCCTACCCATCACTTCTAAATGAATGGATAAAGCATTTCAAGAAAAATAATGTTGATCACATAAGCAGTGTTTCCTTTAGATCCAGAATATGTTTATAGAATGCCAGGAATCTACGAAAATTTAAAATGTGGTTATGTATCTAGATATTTGAAATCATTAGTCCTATTAGAACAGACATAGAGTCCTGTTTTGCTCACTATTGTATTCCCAGCATTGCCTGGTAGTTAGCACTTAATTAGTAAATGTTTACAAGATGGATAGGGCAACTAGTAAATGAGTGACATATTTAAATACCTTTGATTTTTTTATCCTGATATTTCACATTGCATAAACAATAAGAATAAGCTTTCAAACTGATTGGTTGGTAGTATGAGGTACCCGCTGACCTAAGACACAACTCTGCTGTCTAATGAAGTCTTTTCCATTTGCAAAAAAACCCACAAAACAACAACAAAACAACCTACCAGAAAAAAAAAAAAAAAAAATCCACACAGGAAACTAAAAGATAGGATTCCAACTAAAATACAGGAGTTTCTTATACTCAAACATTCATTGCTTATCTAAGATTCAAATTTAACTAGGCATCCTGGTTTTTATTTGCTAATTATAACAATTATGCATGGAAGGAATAATGTTGCTAGTGTCCACAGTTAGTTTCTGTAGAAATCTCTGCTGGGGTCCCATGCAGATCCCCTTGAATCACTCTGTGTAACCATCCCCCAGCTTTTCGAGGTTTTGCTACTAACCGCTAACACCTTCAACTTAGTCAAAAGGTTTGCCATTGGGCACTGGAGCCTCCTGGCTCTTTAGAATGAACTCTCCCTCCTGGATCAGGGCGAGTGTCAGGGTTGATCAGAAAGGAAATCCCAGCCTCGATTGTCTTCTTCCTCTTTTTTCCCACTATTTCTCCCACTCCCTTACTGCTTTCTCCTGGGAGCTTCTGCCTTGAGGAAGCCGCTGATGGTGTGTCTGTGAGTGTTGTTTCCAGAAGAATTAGTAGAATCAGTAGACTGAGTAAAGAAGATGACCCTGACCAATGCATGTGGGCACTGTCCAATCTGTTGGTCCAAATACAACAGAAATAGTAGAAGGGTGAATTCTCTGTCTTTTTTCTTGAAATTAGGTTTGGATCTGTTAAGAGACCTGATCTTAGATAGTTTACCTCTTTATAGAAAGAAGGTCTGCTACCAAAACCTGGGACTTTAGGTCTTGAAAATTTTTCCATTAGAAAGAAATCTTTCATTTTCACTAAGCTTTAAATAATAAGTAAGTACTCTATTTACAGCAAGTGGCCCTAAAGAATAGTAGTAGAAGTTCCCTAACTGTGGTTAGGACACAATGGCCTACAAAAACTCTCTTTGTCATGGCAGACTCAGAATTATAGCAAAAATGGAATTGGGCTAACTTAACAGGGCTGTTGTATGGATTTTCCAATGAAGACAAGAACTGCAATGCACTAGGTGAGTTCATTTATGGAAACTTTTCTCTGGTATGATATTTTTTTACAAACATCCACTTTAGTCTTACATTTTTTTGAAAGATTTGTGGATTATGGTTGGGTCCTCTTGTTCCCAGATTAAACCTGGGTTGCTGTCTAATTCATATAGCTCAGAGAATTTTGACTTGGTACACCCTGGTGAAGAACTGTATTCATTATCTATCTTTGCATGCAAATTATTGTAAAATTTAGCAGCTTAAAACAACAAACATTTATTATCTCACATATTTTCTCATAGTCAGGAATCTAAGAGTTGTTTAGCAGAGTGGTTCTGGCTCAGGGTCTTTTGTGAGGTTGCAGTTAAGTTGTCAGCCAGGCCTGTAGTCTCTGAAGACTATGCTAGGGCTAAAGGATCCATTTCTAAGCACTCACATGGCTCTTGGCAGGAGGCTTTAGTTCCTTATTATGGGAGCCTCTCATAAGGCTGCCCACCATATGACTTCCCCCAAAGTGAGTGATCTGAGAGAAAAAGTGAGAGAGAGCAAGAGAGCATGCACAGTGGCATCCAAAATGGAAGCTGCATCTTTTATAACCTAGTCTGTAAAGTGACGTATCATTATTTCTACCACATTCTATTCATTAGAAATGAATCACTAAATCCAGATCATACTCAAGGGGAGGAGAGTTAGGTTTTACTTTTTGGAGGGCGGAGTATCAAAGAATGCAAGGATACATATTTAAAACCACCACCAGCTGTGCCCCACAGTAATATTACTTGAATACATGAATACACATATTATATACTAGTCTAAGAAACTGAAATGAAAAGATGAATAAGATGAATAAGACAAAATAAGACAAAACCTCTTAAGATATTCATGGCCCACTGGAAGAATGAGCCATGTATCATCATATTACTGTGGTGGAAATACACTTTAGAGAAGAGGTTCTCTACCCTGGCTATAGAATCTTGTCAAGAGTATTTTAAATATTCTGATATTTGGCTCCACCCAGATCACTGAATCAAAATCTTTGTTGAGTGGGACCCAAACATAAATATAAAAAAAAAAAAATTTCTGGGTAATTATTGTATGGAGCCAGACTGAAAATTCTGTTTAAAATTTAAGTTTAAAATTCACCAGACACTGATTACAGTCTGACTTAGTTTGAGTTCTTCCAAAAACTGAGCTTATAATAAGGATTTTAATATAGGTAATTTATTGGGAAGTGATTCTAGAAAGCCTCGCCAAAGGATTGGGGAAGTGAGATGGGTTAAGCAAGGAAGCCAATACAGGTGCATTAGCAAACAGGTTATGACCATCATAGGAAACTCTGGAGAGAGTATACATCACTCTTAAGCATCTAGCCCACCTTTCCTACACCACAGGCATAAGGCACAAAGAGTATCTGCTATGTGTGTCAATTTTTAAATCTGTAGACTATGTTTACTGATACCTCCTTTGTGAGGTAATGAGGTAATTAACCTGTATGAAATACTTAGCACAGTGGCTAGGACGTCATAAGACTCCAGTGTTGGAGTAGTGAATAAGACTTTGTGAGCTGCTTAGAGTTTTAGGAGCACACACACATAAAGATGAATTAGGACAGTTAAGTTAAGTGCTGATCTTGTATAGCTTAAGGTAGATCAGGAATTAAGTGAATTTGAGCACTCGTAAATGCCAAATAACAAGAATATAGAGTTATGTTTGGAACAGAATTTTGGCTTTAGATATAAGCAGATCTGGATTCAAAACTTGACACTACTGCTTTTTAGGAATTTGGACCTGGGAAGTCACTTAATCTTTCTGAGCCTCATTCTCTAGCTACCCTAGAGAATTGCTATTAGAAAGATGTGAAGTAAAATCTGTAAAGGGTATAGCACAGTGCTTTGTATATTATTAATATTTAGTGTCCCAGAGATCCCCATCATGTGCTTGGAGTCTTATTAACATCAATACCACTTTCTTGCTAACTCTAAGTTCTCATTCTTGTAGAAAATGCAGCAAGTTGCAGAGTTCTATTAGCAAAGCATTTCTAGGAATTCTCAGAATAGCAACTTATATGTGCTCATTAGTAGTCTCATTTCTATTATGGCCAGGTAACCAGGGACTCCCAGACACTGACACTGACTTACCAGTAAAATCATGTTCCTGTGTCAAGTCACTAGAATTAAATTCCGCTGTCACTCCTTGGTGATGGTGGAACTGTGGCATTGCATAATAACATTTATTGAGTACTTACTGTGTTTTCATCACTCTTCTAAATGTTTCACTAAATTTCACCTAATCATCAGAAAAAACAATGTTACTATATCCAATTTACAGATAAAAATGTTAAATCACATAGAGTTGAAACAACTTTATTTTTTGTTTGTCTCCCTCCCCTCTCTTCCCTTTCCCTCCTATTTCCTGTTTTCTGAGATTGGATCTATGATTTAGTATCTGTCATTATTTTTAGGAAAACTCTTGACTATTATTTCTTAAAATATTTTTGTCTGCCTTATTCTCTCTTTTCTTTTTGAGATTTTAATTATATTTCTATTAAACGGTTTGATATAGTCCTGCAGCTCTTGGATCCTCTGAATTTTTTTTCCTACTTTTTTCTCTGTGTATTTCAGTTTAGGTAGTTTCTATTGACTTATCTTCCAATAAATTGATTCTTTCCCCACATGGTTACTTCAGATATCCTGATGAAATGCATTCTTCATCTTTGTGTTTTTCATTTCTAGCATTCTTAAAATTTAAATTCAATTAGACAACATACAATACACCATTAGATTTTGATGTAATGTTCAGTGGTCTGTTAGCTGCGTACAACACCCAGTACTCATCAAGTCATGTGTCCTCCTTAATGCCCATCACCCAGTTACATCATCCCCCTACCCATCTCCCTTTCCAAAACCTGCAGTTTGTTTCCCAAAGACAAGAGTCTCTTATTGTTTGTCTCCCTCTCTGATTTCTTCCCATCAGTTTTCTTTCCCTTTCTCTATGATCCTCTGCACTATTCCTTATATTCCACATATGAGTGAAACCATATGATAATTGTCTTTCTCTGATTGACTTATTTTACTTAGCATAACACCCTCCAGTTCCATCCAGGTTGATGTAAGTTGTAGGTATTCATCTTTTCTGATGGCTGAGTAATACTCCCTTGTATGTATAAACCACATCTTCTTTATTCATCTGTTGAAGGACATCTCGGCTCCTTCCACAGTTTGGCTTTTGTGGACATTGCTGCTATGAACATTGGGGTGCATGTGCTGCTTCTTTTCACTACATCTATATCTTTGGGATAAATACCTAGTAGTGCAAGTGCTGGGTTGTAGGGTAGCTCTATTTTTAAATTCTTGACGAATGTCCATACTGTTTTCCAGAGTAGCTGTACTAGCTTGTATTCCCACCAACAATGTAAGAGGGTTCCCCTTTCTCCACATCCTCACCAACATTTGTTGTTCCCTGTCTTGTTGATTTTAGCCATTCTAACTGTGTTAAGGTGGTATCTCATTGTGATTTTGATTTGTAATTCCCTGATGGCAAGTGAGGTGGGGTATTTTTTCATGTGTCTCTTGGCCATTTGTATGTCTTCTTTGGAGAAATGTCTGTTTGTGTCTTCTGCCCATTTCTCAACTGATTATTTGTTTTTTGGTTGTTGAGTTTGATAAGTTCTTTATAGATCTTGGATACCAGCCCTTTATCTGTAATATCATTTGCAGATATTTTTCTCCCATTCTGTAGGTTGCTTTTTAGTTTTGTTGACTGTATCCTTTGCCATGTGGAAGTTTTTTTATCTTGATGAAGTCCCAATAGTTCATTTTTATTTTTGCTTCCCTTGCCTTTAGAGATGTGTCTTGCCAGAAGTTGCTACAGCTGAGGTCAAAGAGTTACTACTGCTTGTGTTCTCCCCTAGGATTTTGATGGATTCCTGTCTCACATTTAGGTCTTTGAGTTTATCTTTGTGTATGGCGTAAGAGATTGGTCCAGTATCATTCTTCCCATGTGAGTGTCCAGTTTTCCCAGGATAATTTATTGAAAAGACTATCTTTTTTCCTTTGGATATTCTCTCCTACTTTGTTAAAGATTGGTTGACCATAGAGTTGAACATCCATTTCTGGGCTCTCTATTCTATTCTATTCATCATGTGTCTGTTTTTGTGCCAGTACTATGCTGTCTTGATGATCACAGCTTTGTAATATAGCTTGAAGTCAGGAATTGTGATGCCCCCCAGCTTTAGTTTTCTAATCCAACATTCCCATTTCTGGCATTTTTATTTGATTTTTTTCCTGATAATTTCTATTTCTCTGTTAAAATTACTTATCTGATCTTGCATTTTGTTTACCTTTTCTGTTAGACCCCTTTACACATTAAATTATAGTTATTTTAAATTTCTTGTCTAAGAATTCTAATATCTCTTTATATCTATATCTGATTCTGTTAATTGTTTTGTCTTTTGAGAGTGTGTTGTTTTTATTTGTGCTTTTTTGTATGCCTTGTAACTTTTGTTGTTGTTGAAAGCCAAAAATCGTATGTAACACAGTAGAAACAGGAAGTTTTTCTGCTTAGAAATGGGCATATCTTTTATCCCCCTTTAGTGTGGGGATGTGAGTTAATCAAGTCAGGTTTGGGATTTGTTGTTGCTATGATTACTTTTGGTGTACCACAGGCTACAAATTTCTCTGGCATTACCTTGTGTTTAGGGTAGGGACTAGCTTGCCAGAAGCTTTTCTCAGTATTTGTTCCATTCTTAGTTTCAGGTATGCCCTTTGTGCTATGTCTCAGAGAAGTCCTCTCTTCATGTTCTTAACCCTCTTCCATGTTCTTGCACCAGGGTTACTGAACACCTATTAGCCTGGTCCAGGGGGAGGGTAGAAGAGGGTCATTATCTGTGTTTGTGATTAAGCCTCAGTGGTGGGCAGGTACTGGGTCTCTGAGTCTCAGAGGTATGTCTCTCTTAGGATTTGTATCCCAGTCCCAGCCAGAGGGTGGGCACAGCATATATTCTTGTCCCTTAATCTAGACGAAATGGGTTTTCATCAGGGTCCTAAGGTTAACAGTGTTTATTTTGCTTCCCATAGCAACCTAAGGTTTTGGTTCTGTAGGGGAGACTGGGAAAGGGGAAAATAATCTGGGTGACTGCTATTGCTTTCCCCCAGTTTGCATCATGAAGAATTCTTTCTTCAGCCTCTCTCTAATCTTTTAGTTAGTTAGTGGCAAAGAACATATAAAATTCCCTATGTCTGGAGTTTCTAGGGGTCTATATTTTCTCCTGAGCCCATACTTGGCCTTTACTTGGCCTTTTATACTTGTTTATACTTTACCAACTTGTTGAGAGATTTTGTCCCTTAACCTAGATGAATTCTTCTCAGTGTCTGGCTGCATCTGCTTTAGGTATGAAGTGTTAGTGTCCTTGCTCTTCTTGAAAGTACCTGTCTTTCCTTAAATTTCCAGTTAGTTTATTGCCCAGAATTCTCAGCTCTCTGATGAGTTCAAGAAAGATTAGGTATTTTCAGATTGGCATTTTTTGTTTTGGTTTTGTAAGGGCGGGACATGTTTTTCTCAGTTTCCTACATCCCAGACAGAAGCTGGAAGTCCCATATGTTACCTAGGTTAACTTTTTACCTTGTTAATAAGAGGTAGAACCAGGATAGGAGTCAGACAGTTGGTTCCAGGCTTCATATTCTTGACCACAGAGCAACTGAGTTGCTTTATCTTGTTAACAATGAAGCTTCATAGGTACTTTGCTGCTGACCAGTGATGCTTTTAGTCTATACTGTCTAGTACAGTAGACACTAGCTACACATGACTATTTAAATTTACAGTGAAGTTAATTAAAATTAAATAAAATTAAAAATTCATTTCCTCTGTCACATTAGCCATATTTCAGATGCTAATTAGCCACATGTTCTAGTGGCAGCCCTCTTGGACAGAACATTTTCATCATTGCAGAAAGTTCTCAGCTCGGCTGTAGATTCTGACAATATGACAGTCCCCTAACATGAGAGGAAAAACCCTACTTCTGAGCAGTGTCATACTTGTGCCCAAATGTGTAACAGAATCTTTGCTCTTAAATCTAGTCACCCCTTATAAGATTAGTCCACTTGGGCACACTGTGATTTTTCTGCCCTCAAAATGATTTCTCTCTAGGAGACTATACTTGACTGAAATTTGGCTTTCTTCAGGTTTTCTGTAGTCAGTCAGACACATGGATATACACATCTGTTTTTCATATATGCACATGAAACACATCTTTATTAGTCTGTATTGCAACTGTGCTCTGAACTCAAATAATTTCCCAACAGCCTTCTTAGCTCACATGCAAATCAGTGGTCCGAGACAGAACTTGAAGGTCTGTCACATAACCCCACCCTAGTACCAGAACTAGTACTGTCTATCATTAGATACTGTAGGAAATTGTGTTTGTTCACTCATGCTTTCTTGGCTAAGATTTTATTTGGGGATATTAAAACACATGTACCTTTAATTTCACCTCTGAAATTTAGAAAGCAACACCAAATATTCAACATCCATCAAATATTTTTATCACTACCCATTTGTTAATAATTTCAACTGATCTAAAAACTTGTGTTTAGTTTTCTTTCATTTTGTACTCATCTACTTTAAGCATTTTTCTTTTTCCCAAAGCCGCCATATTTGGAAGGAAAAATAATAATAATAATGATAATAATAATAGCAAATATGTGGATGGCATTCAGCATACACTAGACACATACCCATTTATTCTTCACTGCTATCCGATAAAAGAGGTAAAATTAATACTGCTGCGGTTCATAGATTAGGGAAACTGATGCACAGAGAGGTTAAGACCCCACTGCTAATATAGTAGAACAGGGATTTGAATCAAAATGTCTGGTTTCAGAGGCCAGGTGTTTAACCTTAATATTAATTATCTAAAGTGACTAATTACCTGCTTAACATTTCCCTATTTTTCTTCAAAATTCTCTGAATATCTTCCCTACTAGAGAAAAGTACTGGTCGTATTTTCCAATACAGGGTGCTCTTGGCTTGTTAATCAATTATCCCTCTTTTGCTCTGACCGGTTAGTTTTCACATATTATCTGGATAATCCATTCCCTAAGTTCACCCTCTGACTCTCCTTTCTGACTGCTGTGACCCAGATGTGTGTTACTGGGTTTTCCTTTTGTTGTTTGTTTAAAGAAATCAATTCCTGCTACCTCCAACACAAGATTTTTTTCTTAATACCTTAAATCCTCAAGCTAGGGTTTTTCAAAATAGGGTATTATTTTTTCATATAAATTAAAAGGTAAAGATGTAACCATGTAGCTAAAGTCATACTAGTTTTTGTATCTTTGCTAGAAAACATGAATGCCATGATTGAAGGAAAATTATTAAACTGTGCCATTCATTCAGTTCTCCCAGTTTTGAGACCCATTATTTATTTCTTTTTTTCTCCTTGCCATTATCCGTCTCTCCCAGCATTTCCAGGTTTTCTACATCACACACTGGGGTTGTATCAGCCTTTAGAGATTATTTTTAATGAAAATGTTTAAGTGCAATATTTACCATGTTAATATAATATATAATAATAATGTGATCTAATGAAGAAAAATAGCACATGCAAGCTGTATTCACATATTGCTTTTAAAATGTATAAATGTTAAGAGAATTGAGGTACTGAGCATGCTCAGTTTAAATGTACTGAGTATGTGCACTTGGTGACATTCCCTTCTAATACATATTAAGGCTAGATTAGTCACTGTGCTGTGTCGTTTATCTAAACACGATTTGTGACCTTAAATTTCCTATTTGTTCTCATCTAAGCTCACCTAAGAGCCAAATTTAATATGTTTTTTCCCCTAGTACTAGTGCTTACAGAAACCCATATTCCCTGACATTTAGAAAACACTGTTGCCCACAAAAGCCATTAACATCTAAAGAGATTAAATTAAAATTCATTTAAAGGCCCCACAGGTCCCCTGAACATTCTTATTCTTATTTTAAGGCTTCAGTGTAAGTTGAACTTTTCCCAAATTCCTGATGATAATTTTTTATCTTATAATAGTTAAACTCATCTAAACTCAGTGTCTCTCCTTCTCTTCCTAATATATGCTAAAATAACAGTCTGTTGGGAAATTTGACTAATTGTACAGAGAGGCATCTTGACATATACGTATTTTTATTTAACTAAATACAGCTGAGAAACTAGTTTCTCTTCTCTTGTCTTCTATCGATTTTGGCTGAGAGGAGGTAAGACATGGAGCTAAGACATGTAATATCCTATTAATCTACTTGCTTATATTTTATTCTGAATGTGTTATATATTTACATATGCCAAATATTTCCTTTATGATTTGTCTAGGCTATTAAAATATCAGAAGAGATACAAACTACCAAAACAGGAGATCAAATTATTTATATTGTCCTTATTAATATAGCAGTGGGCCTAAGAGCATATTTGAAGAATGTAATACGTATATCAACTAAAACCAATAAGAGGTAGAAAAAGAAATTTATCCCAAAGGATAGATCCTTTGGGTGGAATTTTTAAGGTAATATTATATCCTAGGATCAGAATGAGAGTGTGAAATATATAAACAATAAACAATCTGGCTAGAAATGCAAAGTTTCTGCCACAAATATATAAATAGCTCTCTTGCTCTGGGGGTCAGAGGATTGAAATGAGAAAATTGGTTTGTTTTTTGTTTTTGTTTTTGTTTTTCCTCTAAAGGTCATCTAGTTGTAATTCAAAAGATTTTAAAATGGAAACATGGACCTGCATTTAAATTCCATCTTTCTAAGTGTGTGACATTGAACAGGTTCTTTATGATTTCAGTTACATCTGTGAAATGGGGATAAAAACAGTAGCCACTTCATATGGCTGTATGTAGAGTGCTTCACATATAGCTTAGTACATAGCAAACACACCATAATGGTCACTGCTGCAATAATAACATTATTAATAATATTAGCAATCACAATAATGGTAATACATATAATTACCAAAATCCTAGTGTGAAAAGATTGTTCCTTTTCTTTTTTTAAAGTGCATCAACTTGCTTTCTTCATCCTCTAACTTTGCAGAATTTAATCACCTGGAGTCCTCTGCAGAGCTAGGATAGTTCTACCATAATTAACCATGACTGAGTTGAATGAGGGATCCCCTTGATATATGTCTCCATGGGACCATCATCATCTCCTAAATTGGTACCCTGTAATACCATTTCTGGCATTGTAAAGTAGTAAATTGTCTGCCTGTGCAGATTTTTAGAAAGACACACACTACCAAAATTGACTCAAGGAGAAATAGAAACAATGAACAGACCTATAACAAGTGAAGAGATTTAATTGGTAATTAAAACAAAACAAAACAAAACAAAAGCTTCCCACAAAGGAAAGCCCTGGTTCAGATGACTTCACTGCAGAAAAATATGAAGTTGGATCCCTGTCTTATATCATATAAGAACTAATTCTAAAATAGATCAAAGACTTACGTATAAGAGCTAAAATTATAAGACTTTAGAGTAAAACACAAACATACATAAATATTTCTCAATTTGGATTAGATAATGGTTTCTTAGATATGCCAGCAAATATGCAAGCAACAAAAGAAAAAATGATCAATTAGACTTCATCAAAAATGGAAGTTTCAGGTTTCAATGGACATTATCAAGAAGGTAAAAAGATAGCCACAGAATGGGAGAAAATATTTTCAAATCATGTATCAGATAAGGGACTTGTATCCAGAATATATGAAGACCACCTACAATTCAACAGTAAAAAGATAAATAACCCAATTAAAAAATGGTCAAAGTAATCGAGTAGACATAATTTCAATGAACATCTACAAATGACCAATAGTCACATAAATACTCAGCATTGTTAGTCTGGTGGGAAATGCAAATCAAAACCATAGTGTGATGTTTCACAGTCGCTGGGATGGTTATAAGAAAGACAGATAATAACAAGTGTTGACAAAGATATGGAGAAATTGAAGCCCTTATATATTGCTAGTAGGAGTGTAAAATGATACACCTGCTTTGGAAAACAGTCTTGGAATTAATGAAAATATGAAACTTAAAGATACTATATGACCCAGATAGATATGGAGCCCTCCTGTTTTGCTTGTGGGGATGTAAAATGAGGTAGTCACTTTGGAAAATTCTTAAATTTCTTAACATGTTGAACTTAAGAGTTACCATATGATTCAGTAATTCCACACATAGGTATATACCGAAGTTGATAGAAAACCTATGTGTATGCAAAATCTTGTACCCGAATGTTTATGGCAACTTTGTTATAATAGTTAATAAGTGCAAAGAATCCCCAGTTGTCCAATAACTAAAGAATAGAAAAGTAAATGTGGTTTATTCATACACTGAAGTATTATTCAGCCATTAAAAGAAATGAAGTGCTGATACTTGCTACAACTGGATGAATCTTGAAAATACTATGCTAAGTGAAAAAAGCCTGGCACAAAGTCCAAAGATATGATTCCTTTTACATTAAATGTCCAAGAATCCACATTCATACAGAGAGACAGTAAGTAAATTTACAGTTTTCAGGGCTGGGACTAGGGAATGAGTAAAGACTGCTAGTGCTTACAGAAGTTTTTTTCTGGAGTAATGAAAATGTTCTGAAATCTTGTGATAACTGCACAACTTTACTAAAACCCACTGAACTGTAGACCTTAACAGGGTGGATTTTTTGGTATATGAATTACATTTCAACAATAACAGCCAAGACAAAATCACTTTAAGACACAAACTTCTGCTGGCATAGTTTGAAGTCATCAGGTTATATCCATCTAAGTAAAAATCTGGATTCCAGTGTGTGTGTGAAGTTCTCAGTGTAACTGATGGCAGTGAAATAGTGCACTAATAATATTCTTCTGGATGGCCATGTGCCCTAAGTGTCCAGCACAGTTGAGGTTTATTCTTTCAGTAGATTGTCAGAAGACAGTACAGAGCACTGCATATTATGGTTAAGGTTTTTATGTTTTTCTTTTTGTTTTTTTGAGGGGATTGAAACTGTGGAATGACAGTCATGGCATTTCTGAAATCTCTTGTTCAAAGGTGTGGGCGTAAAAAATGATTGAGTTTGCCCAGTAAATGTCTTTCTAAGTAATTGTTATCTCTAACAGTTGTAGAATTTTCTTTGGAAAGTACAGCAAGGCAAGTGGGAAATCTTAATTTGAGGAGCTTAAATTTTGATAAGCATTTTGTAAAGGTTTTTGTTAAAATTCAACTGGTAAATTTTAAGATTTAATGGGCTTTATTAACTGATTTATGAATTGGGTAGCATCCCATCTATCAAGTACAGTGATGCTCAGAGGAATTGTACAATATGGAAGGTTTTTATAGTAAAGAGGGTGAGGTGAGAAGTTATTACCAAAATAAAAGAAAAAGTTGTTTCAGGCAATGTCATTTTCCCCATAGGAGGAAGAGCAGAGAGAGTCTTATCACGTAGATTACCTCACCTTCCTTTGGGAGATTGAGAGGGCCCACAGGTACCTCCCTGGTGCTGACCAGAAATTTCCTGACCTTTGGAAGGGGTGGTGTTGAAACTGCAATTATGGTAAGTGTTAAGCCTCAGTTCAGTGACATTGCCTAAGGGCCTACATTTTGGGCCTGTGGTTTTCTTTTTGATAGTTTGCCACATTATGAAATGTTGAAACATATTTGCTTCTAGCTTTTATTTAGAGAATTAAGAGTTTTTCTAAATCTTTCTAATCAACAGAACCACCAGGTACCTAATAAATAAGATTCTGGAGGGAGCACATGTAACATCTAAAATGGAACTCAGAGTCTGGGTCTGCCAACTCAGTTACTTACTTCATTTTATTTCATTAAGAGAGATCACAAGTAGGTAGAGAGGCAGGCAAAGAGAGAGGGAGAAGCAGGCTCCCTGCTGAGCAGAGAGCCCAATGCAGGGTGCAATCCCAGGACCCTGAGATCATGACCTGGGCCAAAGGCAGAGGCTTAACCCATTAAGCCACCCAGGTACCCCCAGTTACCAATTTTAAAATAATATCTATTAAGCCTTCTACCAAAAAGCAATTATATTATAATGGGTAATTATTTTTCATGCATTGCAGGGGCCACTCTAAAAGAAAAAATATGCACTAGAAATATCACTTAGATTAAGTGTTACATAAATTACATATTACCTAGCAGTTATAAGATGGATGGTCTTAATGGTAAATTTGATATATAGGACATCCTTAGGTGTTTGTCTGTATTGCATTTTTTGATGTTTCCAAAACCTGGATTTTATACAATTTGAGAAGTAGTGTAGGATCTACTTATTGCTAGTTGTTTCAGTTGTTTAAAAACAAACAAACAAACAAACAAACAAACAAAAAACTATCTTAGTTGAATTTCATTTGTAAATGTAAAACTAAGGAAAACACTAGTCTAGGATTTCAGATTGAAAATGATCTTGAAACCCTAGGCTGCACAAATAAATAGGGATAGCATTAATGCATGATTTCTGGCCAGGAATCTCTGTCATTTCTTGAGAAATTCAAGACAACAAATGCCAGTTTCTCTAAATGGAGCTCATTCATTTTGGCCTGCAAAAAGCCCCTGTGATAAAGTCAGGCTTTTTATCCTTAAAATTAAAAAAAATATATATTTTCCAAAAGGAAAGAAAAAAAATGTGGCTGTAAAAGCATTTTAAATATCCATTCAAACTGTTGCACGTAGTGTCTTTCAGCTTATCATTTTACTGCATTTTTTTCACCAAATGATAGTTTTAGGTAATAACTTAGATTCAACTCACCTGATTTTATTAGTTCTGTGTGAAGCTATAGAATCAGAAAACAAATCTAAGAATCTAATTTTTTGAGGAAATCAAGTCATATTCCAATGATGACTTAAGGGTTGACCAAAAAATGGGAATATCTTGGGTATTCTCTGAAGAATTACCTCAAATAAATTCAATTTATGATCTTTTGAATTTTTTTTTTTTAAAACTGTCTGAAAGCCTAAAACAATTTTTGATACCATTATCATTCAGACTAGGTGGAAACAGCCCTCAAAATGCAGAGAAATTACTGTTTCTGACTCTCTCTATGCTATGAGAAATCAAATGTCAGTAGTTAGTTGCATTATCATGTTAAATATTTTTTATTATTGTCACATTCTTTTTTTAAAAAGATTTTATTTATTTATTTGACAGAGAGAGATATCACAAGTAGGTGGAGAGGCAGAGAGAGAGAGAGGAGGAAGCAGGCCCCTCGCCGAGCAGAGAGCCCGATACGGGACTTGCCCGATACGGGACTTGATCCCAGGCCCCCAGGATCATGACCCGAGCCGAAGGCAGAGACCTTAACCCACTGAGTCACCCAGGCACCCCTTATTGTCACATTCTAAAAGACTTTAGTACACTACAGTGAGGAAATAATAAAACAGGAAATCAGAATGGCCAAAGCAAGGAAAGTTGGAGTGAGGCAAACCAAGTTGTTGCAAAAAAAAAAAACAAAACTTAATTCATAAATAGGATTAAAAAAAAAAGCTTTTACCATGAGTCACTTAAAGGCGTTTCTGACATATATTTGCTATTTTCTCTAAAATTGTTTCTTTTTTTTTAACATCTTGATTTTATTTTTTTCAGTGTTCCAAGATTCATTGTTTATGCACCACACCCAGTGCTCCATGCAATACATGCCCTCCTTAATACCCACCACCAGGCTCACCCATCCTCCCACCTCCCACCCCTCCATAACCCTCAGTTTGTTTCTCAGAATCCAGTCTTTCATCTTTCATCTCCCCCTCTGATTTACCCCAATCCATTTTTTCTTTCCTTCTCCTGTCATCCATTTTATTCCTTATGTTCCACAAGTAAGCAAAACAATATGATAATTGACTTTCTCTGCTTGACTTATTTCACTCAGCATAATCTCCTTCAGTCCCAGTCCCATTCATGTTGGTGCATAAGTTGGGTATTCATCCTTGCTGATCGCTGGGTAGTATTCCATTGTATATATGGCCCAAATCTTCATTATCCATTCACCTGTTGAAGGTCATCTCAGCTCTTTCCACAGTTTGGTGATTGTGGACATTGCTGCTATGAACATTGGGGTACATATGGCCCTTCTTTTCACTACATCTGTATCTTTGGGGTAAATACCCAGTAGTGCAATTGCAGGGTCATGGAGTAGCTATATTTTTAATTTTTTGAGGCATCCCCACACTGTTTTCCAAAGTGGCTACACCAACTTGCATTCCCACCCATAGTGTAAGAGGGTTCCTCTTTCTCTACATCCTCTCCAACACTTGTTGTTTACTATCCTATTGATTTTGGCCAGTCTAACCAGTGTGAGGTGGTATCTCAATGTAGTTTTGATTTGAATCTCCCTGATGGCTAATGATGATGAACATTTTTTCACATGTCTGTTAGCCGTTTGTATGTATTCATTGAAGAAGTGTCTTGTTCATGTCTTCTGCCCATTTTTAGACATGATTATCCGTTTTTTGGGAGTTGAGTTTGAGTTCTTTATAGATCTTGGATATCAGCCCCTTCTAGTGTCATGTGCGAATATCTTTTCCCATTCCATGGCTTGCCTCTTTGTTTTGCTGACTGTTTCCTTTGCTGTGCAGAAACTTTTGGTTTTGATGAAATCCCAAAAGTTCATTTTCACTTTTGTTTCCTTTGCTTTTGGAGACCTGTCTTGAAAGAAGTTGCTGTGGCCAATGCTGAAGAGGTTACTGCCTATGTTCTCCTCTATGATTTTGATAGATTTCTGCCTTATTTTGAGGTCTTTCATCCATTTTCAGTTTATCTTTGTGTATGGTGTGAGAGAATCATGAAGTTTCTTTCTTCTATACATAGCTGTCCAATTTTCCCAGCACCATTATTGAAGAGACTGTCTTTTTTCCACTGGATATTTTTTCCTACTTTGTTGAAGATTATTTGACCATAGAGTTGAGGGTCCATATCTGGACTCTCTACTCTCTTCCATTGGTCTATGTGTCTGTTTTTCTGCCAATACAATGCTGTCTTGATGACTACAGCTTTGTTGTAAAGCTTGAAATCAGGCAACATGATGCCCCTATCTTTGTTTTTCTTTTTTAACATTTCCTTAGTGATTCGGGGTCTTTTCTGGCTCCATACAAATTTTAGGATTGTTTGTTCCAGCACTTTGAAAAATTCTGGTGGAATTTTGATCAGGATGGCATTGAAAGTATAGCTTGCTCTGGGCAGTATAGACATTTTAACAATGTTTATTCTTCCGATCCATAAGCATGGAATGCTTTTCCATCTTTTGTGTCTTCTTCAGTTTCTTTCATAAGTGTTCTGTAGTTCCTCGAGTATAGATCCTTTACCTCTTTGGTTAGGTTTATTCCAAGGTATCTTATGGTTTTTGGTGGCATTGTAAATGGAATCAATTCTCTAATTGCCCTTTCTATGTTTTCATTGTTACTGTATAAGAAAGCAGCTGATTTCTGTGCATTGATTTTGTATCCTGCCACATTATTGAATTGCTATATGAGTTCTAATAATTTGGGGGTGGAGTCTTTTGGGTTTTCCATATAAAGTATCATGTCATCTGCAAAGAGAGAGAGAGTTTGACTTCTTCTTTGCCAATTTCAATACTTTTTATTTCTTTTCATTGATTGCTGTTGTTAGGAATTCTAGTTCTATGTTGAACAATGGTGGTGAGAGTGGGCATCCTTGTTGTATTACCCCCTTTTTTTTTTTAAAGATTTTATTTATTTATTGGCAGACAGAGATCACAAGTAGGCAGAGAGGCAGGCAGAGAGAGAGGTGGAGGCAGACTCCCTGCTGAGCAGAGAGCCCGATGCGGGGCTCAATCCCAGGACCCTGGGATCATGACCGGAGCTGAAGGCAGAGGGTTAACCCTTTGAGCCACCCAGGCACCCCTCTTTGTCGTATTCTTGATCTCAGTGGGAAGGCTCTCAGTTTTTCCCCATTGAGAATGGTATTTGCTGTGGGTTTCTCATAGATGGATTTTATGAAGTTGCATATTTTGAAGAGTTTTAATCAGGAAAGGGTGCTGTCTTTTGTCAAATGCTTTTTCTGCATCAGTTGAGAGGACCATACAATTCCTCTCTCTTGGAGACCCATCTTGATTTGTTCCATCACATTGATTGATTTGTGAAAGCTGAACTACCCTGCATGGGGATGCAAGGGTGGTACATTAACTCTTAAGGGTAGTCCTGTGCCCTGCTAAAGGACAGTCTGTCATAGGTCAGTTTGCACTCTGTATGTATTTGATAAACAATCACTATGTTTATCTGAAAAGGAAGTAATATGCTAAATTCTAAATGATAGATTTTTTTTTTTTTTTAATGATGGTAGGTTTTGGGACCAACGTGCATTTGTGTCTATATCCTGGAACTTATACACCTGCTCCTCTGGAGTACAATAGCTATTTATTAGACTAAGCTGGGGTCATGAAGGAACATTATATTCAGTTTATTTTACTGCAGAAGGTATGAAGACATGTACTAGATTTCTGTTAGAGTTTCACACACAAAAAATTACTATCTCTATTGTTTGTAGAGTTCACTTATGCAAAAATTGCACAGTTTGAGGCAGCACTGGCTAAAATTTTGTGCTTATTGAACCCCTGCCTTCATACTAGAAGGTGAGTTAGGACCCTAGGAAGAAAGAAGTCCCATATTGAGTGTCTGAATTATGTTAAAACTGTGTAGACTCCAAGTTTCCAAGCCTTCTGAGAGAAAATACACATGTACATCCACACATTCATGTACACACATGCATGAAAGAGAAGACTACGGAGAAAGGAAGTAAACCTGCCATTGCCTCAGTTTCCAATTCGTGAAATGAGAAAGTCAGGCTAGAAGGTTCTCCAAAGTCATTTCCAGCTCTGAGTGTAACACACATCTCAAATCCTTGACCTGTATTTGCCCTTTGTGGACTGGGAGAGGAAGAACACAGGTTGCTCTCCAGCAAAACTTAAATTTAGAGCTTTAATTAGAAAAAGAATCAGAATTCTCTTTCAGATTGGTTTTTTTTTAATTTTATTTTTAATTGTGCTTTTAGTTTCCATTTTATTTTAAAAGAATGAAACCTACAATTTGCCAAATTGCTGCATGCTTTTCCTTGCCATACAACTGCCCTAGCACGTTAACCTAAAACAATTTTCTAAAATGTATTTTTAATGAGAAACTGAGATCCCTGAAATTTGTCTTGTACATTTTTTTTTCCCTTTAGACCTCTTATAGGGCTCTGGAGTTTCCATACCTCGGTGCCAAGAGCATGGCAAAGGAATCTAGCTCAGTTTAGTAATTACCTTGTGTTAGTCTTACTCAAAGTTGTTTTTCTCTTGGTGGGTTAGGAGAGCCATTTAAATGCTTTGATTCTAGTCATCAAAGTTCCAATGGGGAGGGTAGGTGAATGTGTATGTAATGTTTAGCCTATAAAAATGGCCATACCCAGAGCTTATGCGGAGTAAATTCTTACCAGGGACTCTGAGTAAGGGCAGGTCAATGTGGAAGAAAGTATGAGATAATGAATGAGTTGAGGAAAGTCTGGGAGTATCCTTCCCTCTCTAAATTAGGTCTCACAATTTTAGTGGATGTTTATTTTTGCCCCCCTCATAACATGAGGGAAGGATCTTCCCAAAGTCTCCCTGTGTGCTTCCAGAATGCTGACTCACTCCCAGACTCCACTGTGGAGCAGGTACATTAGCCCACAGTTTCTCAGGCTTTCTGTGTTGAAGGACCAGTTTGCTTCCTCTCATACTCCCCCCATCCACCATGGGCTGATACTTGCATAAAATACAGTGCAGATCAATCACTGAAGAAAAAAAAAAAAAAAGGACACACAAAACAAACAGGGGCGCCTGGGTGGCTCAGTGGGTTTAAAGCCTCTGCCTTCAGCTCAGGTCATGATGCTGGTGTCCTGGGATTGAGCCCCACACAGAGCCCCGCATCTGGCTCCCTGCTCAGTGGGGAGCCTGCTTTCCCCCCTCTCTCTCTCTGGCTGCCTTTCTGCCTACTTGTGATCTCTGTCTGTCAAATAAATAAATAAAATCTTTAAAAAAATTAAAAATAAAAAAATTGAAAAAAAAAAGACAAAAATAAGCCTCAGTTTTAATTATTAGATGCAGTTACTCTGTCAGATTGTAATAGAAGTTTCTAACCATCCTCAATTTCTATACTTGTTGTGGATGGTAACCCAGTAATTATTTCGGGAGCATTCTTATGACTTGAGCTAGTGCCATTCACCTGAATGTTGGGACTTTAGTTGAGAACACTGGGACAAGAGTTCTCTGTTTTTTCCTGGCCAGATCCATCTTGGGACATGTTTTTCTCTTAATGCGAAGAGAAGTGGCTTAGGAATGAGTCAACATTGAGAAAGCAGAACTTAGGGATAGTGAGTCAGACCCCAGATCTACTCCTATATTGCAGAGAAACATAAGCCAATAAATTAAAATTAAGCAAGCCAAAATTGATCTGGCTTTCTATCATCCACGAGGGAGTCTTATGTGATACAGTGATTAACTTGCATATTTCTTCATGAACTCTTAACAAGCTTTTCTTTTGCCAGTCATCTTTCCAAAACAGAGTATACCATTCTTCTGGTTATGAAGCTGCCCTCAGTGTCACAAAGTTCAAGTTTCTGAAACTGCCATTCAAAGGCATTCACCATTGATTCCCCTTCTACTTTTTCAGATCAATTTTTTGCTGCTCTCATCCTCAGGCACATACCATGCTTTAGCATGAGCAGACATGTATTCTATATATGTTTATATATGTTCTAGTTTGCTCGGGTTCCCTCTGGCTGGATTCCCACACCCTTTTCTGACTTTCTAAGAATAGAACCTTGAGAACATAAGGTGTTCATTACTCTGAAACATTAGGTATCACCATCATTCCTGCTGATTCAAGGGCTAATTTTGCAAGTGTTGGCAGGAGGGAAACTTGATGCACCCAGACATTTGATATAAGTTGCAATTAGTCCCCAGAGATCTCATTTCATAGGGAATTTAATATGGTTTTACTAAACAAATCTCAGAAAGCAACATGCTTAGACAAAGTATGACTTTAAGTTACTATAAAAATGAAAAAGCAAGAAATGAAAATGTACAGCCACACCAAAACACATACAGAAATAGCAGATTTATTCATAACAGCCAAAAAAGTAGAAAGAACACAAATATTCGACTGATCAATGTATAAATACAACATGACATACCTATATAAGGCAATATGATTTGCCATAAAAAGAAAGAAGTATTGATACATGGTACAACATGGATGGACCTTGAAACGGTATACTAAGTGAAAGAAGTCAGATACAAAAGGCCATATGATTCCATTCATGTGAAATGTCCAGAATTGACAAGTCAGTAGATAAAGTAGATTAGTGGTAACCTAGGGTGGGGGCAGGAGGTATGAGTAGACTGAAGGGGGAATGAAGCCTGTGGGGAAGAGTTTCTTTTTAGAATAATAAAAATGGGGATGCCTGGGTGCTCAGATGGGTAGGCATCTGCCTTTGGCTCAGGTCATGACCTTGGGGTCTTGGGATTGAGCCCCACATTGGGCTCTCTGTTCGGCAGGGAGTCTGCTTCTCCCTTTTTCTCCCCACTGTTCCCCCTGCTTATGCTCTCTCACTCTCTCTCTCAAATTAAAAAAAAAATTGAATAATGAAAATGTTCTAAAGTTGATCATTGTGATGAATGCACAACATTGTGAATTCAATAAAAGCCAATGACTTGCATACTTTTAATGGGTAAATTATATGGTATGTGAATTAAGTCTCAATAATGTGGCCTAAAAAATGTATAGGAGAGTTATTCATAGTTGCCAAAACTGGGGAGCAGCCAAGATGTCCTTTATTAAGTGAATGGTTAAGTCAACTGTGGTACATCCAGACAATGGATATTATCCAGCGCCAAAAAGGAATGAGCCATTAAGTCATGAAAAGACACAGAGGAGCCTTAAGTGCATATCATGAAGTGAAAGAAGCAAATCTGAAAAGGCTACACACTGTAGGATTCCAACAAGATGACATTCTGGAAAAAACTCTGAAGACAGTAAAAAGATCCGTGATTGCCAGGGATTGGGGGCAAGATGGAATAAACAGGCAGAGCATAGAGGATTTTTAGGGCAGTGAAACTACTCTGTGTGATACTACAATGGTGGATACACGTCATTATACTTTTGTTCAAACCCATAGAAGGTACAATGCCAAGAGTGAACTCTAATGTAAACTATAACTTTGAGTGAGAATGCTGTATCATTGTAGGTCCATTGGTTGTAGTAAATGCCCCCTGCTGGTTCTGGATATTGAGAGTGGGGGAGGTTGTGTGTACGGTAGGGAGGCAGAGCAATGTTAGGGTCCATGATCAAAGGAATGAGACTGACACAAATTGAAAGTCAAACAAAGCTTTATTTCACGCCAAGCATCGAAATTCAAACCGACCGGTCGGGGCCATCTCTTAAGAAGAGGGGACGACAACGAGGACACCACTCCCAACGATGAAGAGATGATGACGATGAGGACGATAACGCTGCTCCAGCAAGGCCACTCCCCAGCGAGGCCGCTCCCCGGAGGAGGCCGCTCCCCAGCGAGGCCACTCCCCGGAGGAGGCCGCTCCTGACGATGAAGAGGTGACGACAGTGATGACAATGAGGACGATAACCCCGATGACACAGACTCTGCTCCCCATGACGCCACTCTGACAAGGCTGCTCCCCAGAGAAGGCCACCACTCTGGACAAGGCTGCTCTTCGACGAGGCCGTTCCCAAGATGAGGCCGATCTGGACGAGGCCGCTCGATGACGAGGCTGCACGCCGATGAGGCTGCACGCCACGAGGCTGCTCCCCAGAATGACATCGCTCTGGCGAGGCAGCGGCTTGGGGCAGTGAGGCCCCTCTCGGTGTTGCCATGGTTCCGGGCAGTGAGGCCGCTCCTGGTGGGGCTGTGGTTCTGGCAGCGAGGCTGCTCGCAGCAGGGCCATGGCTCGGTGGTGGCAAGGCCACTCCCCGGTGGTAGGGGCAGCATGGTTCCCAACAACTATCACTACCGCGGCTATTCTGATGGCTATCTTATGGGCTCTCCCAACTAATGGCTCTAACGGCTCTCCCTGATGGCTCTAACTCCTTCTATTACTTTCCCCACCCAGCCTCACAGACTAACCTTTATAGAGGTGGTTGAGCACGGCTCACACACAGGTGGCCAATGGGATTTCAACTCACTTCAGTAAATATATGCACACCCCACTGATTGGATGTCTCCATCTGGCCTGGCCCGCCCCTATATCCGGGGTTTACAAGTAAGTTCCTCTGGGAGGGGCAGGCCCTTAAAGGGACATATGGGAACTCTGGACTTTCTGCTTAGTTTTGCTGTGAATCTAAACTGCTCTAAAACATAAAGTCTACACAAAGAAGAAGAGGAGGATGAGGAGGGAGAAGAGGGAGAGGAGGAAGTCCTGAATACCTCACAAGGCTCATCTCAGTTGGCACCAACTATAAAATTTTCCCTAACCCTTCTCTCTTCTCCTTCCTGGCAGAAGACTCCTTTATCTGTGTTTTCATTGTGTTCTTATTCCTACTTCCTTTATAGTTCACATCACTTCACTTCATTATAGTTGTTTGCAGGTCTCACTAAACTATGATCTGCTCAGGGGCTGAGGCAATACCTTGTTATTTCTACTAGAAATACTACATAGTAGAGTTCAGTGAGTTCGGTGTGTGAATGAATGAGAGACATCTTAGAGCTAGCTACTGTCTTCAATACAGTTTAAAAGGATTTTGCCCCAGAATGTGTTCTTCAGGCCTTTTGTTATCCTGAAAACAGCTGTCCTCATGTGGCTTATCCCAGGGACAGTGAGGAGGATGGGAATGAGAGAGCATGGAGGACTGTCCTTAGAAAATTGAAGGCATATGAGAATATACTCTTATCTCTATGGAATTTCTTCAAATAGAAGCCTATTATCTTACTAGAGCTTTTGTGAAATATTCCTCCTTGGAGACAATACAACCAAGTGTAGTATAAAATCCAGGACCAGACTTACGTGGTGACCCAGGTCAGCTTGGAAGATGTCCTGGGTTGTGAGAACATCTCGCTCTACCAAAAGCCATCTCTGCCATCTCCGGATGGCTGCCTGAGATGTTCATGTGAAGGCTTTAGTATAAGGCTTAAGGGTTAGATGTCTGTAAACTGTGTGAGATGTATTCCTGTGAAGGATGACATTTTAAGCTTTTGTTACTTACACCTTACTGAGAGTCATACATAATATGGTTCTTGAAAGCTGGTTTTCAGAGGGCAGTGGAGAAAAACTATCAAGACATTGGTGCCAAGAGTGAAAAGGAAAACGTACCTAAAGGGGTGATAGAACAATAAAAAGAATGTTTCTTTTATCACAAACTTGCCAGCATTGAATAGACAATGCTGCCACACAGCTGCTTTAATTTTAGGACTAAGATGGCTTTTTAGGATATCAATTATTTAAAATAGAGGTGTCGAGAACATTGGGGATTTCACCGTCAGTGCTCTACAAGTTACAGCTGAGTGATCTAAAGAAGTCACTTACCCTCTCTGAGCTTCAGTTTTGTTCTTTCATAATAGAGACACAGTAATACCTGAGCTGCTTACATCATGGGGTGATTGTGAGGTTGCTCCCAGTAAACTTCTTGAGAAAGTAGCAAATCATTTACACTTGCTGTTGGTGTAGGAGGAGAGTGCTGTGAACCTCCTCTAATGAACCTCAGTGGAGGTTATTTTTGGTGAGATTATACATATATACCTTTCGGGTCTTGTTCCTTTAAATTTTGAAGGAACTTCTACCAGGTTCTGAGAAAAGTTTTAATTCAAGGCACAAAAATGTATGTAAGGATATCTAGCCAACATATGCTCTTTTAAAAGAGAAAAGCCATTCTTCGATTATCTTCTCAAAGTTATTAATTTGTATCAGATAATTATAGAGATTAGACATGCAGAGTTACCTTTCTAAGGAGCATGGTGTGTGTGAGCATTTGTGACCCACGGTACCTGTCACTTCCTTTGTTCCAGAGATCACCTGGCAATTCACAAATATGGCAGGATACCTGTCCTGTGTCCTTGTGTAACTCTCAGCCTGTACAGGGCTTTTCCCTAGAACAGCACCATGAGGTCCTTAAGGACAGAGACCAGGACTTAACAGGTGTTTGTGTCTCTTGGCTTCCAAAAGTAATTATTGATTAAATGAAAATGTGGCTGAGACTGTATGTCAGGATGAGGAAGAAGTGGTGCCTCTGGGCAGGTCTGATCTTCCAGGCAGGTGACCTGTTCCTGCAGAACTGAAAGGAGACTCTTCTGGGTCAGGGTGAAGGCTGTCCTACCCTTTCACAGATGACCAAGTTAATAATGCTAGGCAACGGGTGTCAAATAAAGGGCATCCCAGTTTAAGAAAGACATGAGAAGTTAGGAGGCAATTCAGTGGACAACTGTCATGAAGATAAAAGAGTTTAGAAAAGAAGGAGGAAGAGTGGAGGGAAATACTGGGATTATTTAAACTTGACAAAAAGGAACCTGCAAAAACTGTCATAGGTAGTTGATTTTCAAACATACATGGGGATGATAATATAGGGTGGAGCTTCTCAACCACTTTTCCTGGCAAGGCGCTCCTAGGAAATGATATACAAGGCCCACAAGGGCAATCAGGTGAGGCTCTTCAAGACTACATTCTACAGGAAGTCTGTGACACTCCTGGGTCCCACCCTGCCACCAGAGGAGGGGATTAGTAGCTTATTTAGCAGCCTGAAACCTATCCCGGGCTTTGTGGAGTTTATGAGCTCTATGTTTGAGCTCCTCCCCAAATTCATATGTTGAAACCCTAATCCCAATGTGATGGTATTAGGAGATGGGGACTTTGGGAGGTGATTAGGTCATGAGGCCCTCATAAATGAGTTTTGTATCCTTAGAAAAGAGACCCCAGAAACCTCTCACACACTTTTTCTGCCACATCAGATTGTAGGGAGAAGATGCACCTGCCTATGAACCAGGAGGTAGGTCTCAACAGGCACTGAGTCTGCTGTGCCTTGATTTTGGAATTCCCATCCTCCAGAACTATGAAAAATATATGTGTGTCATTTAAACCACCCAGTCTATGGCATTTGTTATAGGGCTGCAACTCACTGAGAAGGGACTTGTACACCTATTAGGGTATTGATGTACAGAACACAGTACTTTAGGTAGAGTAAGAAGAACTGGGGTCAAAATATTATGAAAGACTGAAATGAAAGAAGAAAACAGTTTATTCTTCAATATGAAATATACTGGATTGTTTTGTCAAAGGGTGTGTGTGTGTGTGTGCGTGTGTGTTGGCTTGTCTTCAAACCTTTTATGCACTTTAACTTCACTAACTTTAGGAATACGAGTGCTACAGAGTTACCCCCAAGATCATTTGAAGGTTTAATTATTTACATTTATTTTATATTGATTATAGTTTTGGGATTATTGAATAATGCATTATTGAGTTTGAGTCAGCCTCTCTGACGGAAGATACTAAAGGCTGAATGAAACAAAAACTGAAATGTGCTGTGCAACATGTACAAAACTAAGTAAGTGTGAAAGAACTTTAAGGTTCATGTAAGGCAAACACATTTTCTTTTAAAGGTTTTATTTATTTGACAGAGAGCACACAATCAGGGGAGCTGCAGGCAGACAGAGTGGGGGAAGCAGGCTCCCCGTGGAGCAAGAAGCCCGATGTGGAGCTTGATCCCAGAACCCTCAGATCATAACCTGAGGGTGGTTACTTATCCGACTGAGCCACCCAGCTGTCCCAGGCAAACATATTCTATATGAAAGCTGGATCTGAGAACCTATGTGATCCTGAGTGTAAATGTCAGGGTACAAGCAAAAATTCCAGGTAGTCTTGCAGACTTTCAAGGCACAGACCTGGTAAGGCCCAAGTCAAGGTTTCAAACAGTAAAGGGGGACCCAGGTAATATATGAATTATAAATGGAACAAACAGAAAATTTCATATGTTTCATAAATGATGAAAAGGAGTAGGAAAATAGGATGGCAGACCTGAAAGACCTAGGAGGGGAGGAAGGGTCTTCTGAGCTAGTGGGTGGGGGAGGGGCTGTTGACACACCTTGTTCAATTGTCCCCTCCCTCACCCTCAGAAACTCTTTGTGACCCTGCTCTGTGATGTAAGCCTGGGGAAGATATATATTCAGGGTTTGCACAGTATAGGCTGTCTTGTGTTTCAGACAATGGAGATCAAACATTGGAATGTTCTCTCATTTCTGAATAGCGATACTAAACCATGTCTGAGCTTTGGCTCAACGTGCTTGGAGATTGATCCCAACTTCACCTTCCTGTGTGGGTTGGGATTGCTCCTTCTGTTCCTGTGCTACCTGGTGGGGATTCCATTTCCAACTTGGAAAACCAAAACTACCCAAAAGGTAAGAAATCCTGTGTGTGTATGTGTGTGGGGGAGACTCAAAATAGATTATTATGGTTTACATTTCTAATACCAAATTAATCTATTTTTAAGATTTTATTTAGGAGAAAGCAAGTGAGGAGAGGTGGGGGGTGGGGCAACAGGGAGAGCTAAGCAGGGAGTGCAATGTGGGGCTAGATCCCAAGACCCTGGAATCCTGACCTGAGCCCAAAGCAGACACTTAAACAACTGAGCCATCCAGCACCCTAATCCCAGGTTTTAACAGGAGTTTGGTAGAGTCAGAGAAGCACCTAAAATGGGAAGTTAAGAGAACAGACATTCACTCCTCTAGGAAAAGAGGCCTGGCAGGGGTAATGATTAAGAAAGGACTAAGGTTTCTACTTGAAACTACAGTCTATCTGGGTGTGGTGGTGGTGGTTGGATAAAATCCCAAACACAGGGAATCTGTAGTCTTGGATTGGGTGATTTTGAGAAGATGAGGTCTGTGTAAGAGAACAAAGTTTCCCAGCACTCGATCATATCGAGTCACATTCCCATGTCCATCATCACTCGATCAAGCCTTCCTTCATGCTGAGCTGATCAGGAGAACACTGCTAAGCCTCTGAGAAGACAGTGGGGTCTGAGCTATGACCTAGGATACAGGGTCCTACCTGAGGCAGCACAGATGTGACTGTTGGGCTTCATTTTCTATGTCCTCATTGAACAAAGGACTTCTGACTGGGAATACCAAGTGTGGACCTCCCAGACAAAGTCGTCCCCTGAGTTTTTCAAAGAAGTAAATATTGACAACATTTTATCACCTTAAAAACTGAAAAAAAGCAAGGAACACAATGTTCTATTAAAGTCCTAGAATTCTTGGATAAAGAATGTTTCCATTTCCAAGAAAAGAGTAAGACATGGGTCCCAACCCCCCTCATTCTTTTCACTTTTCTTCTAGCGTCAGGGCAGAGCCAAGAGGAGGAGGAAAGGTGGGACTCTGGAAGGTAAGGTTCTGTCTATTCCACCTGAGCTCTCCAAGGCTGATCCTTGCTGTCCTCTCCATGAGGGCCCAGTCCATGATCTCTGAGGATGCAAGCCTCTAGATACATTCCCTCTCAGAAAACAGAGGCCTCAGAGGAGAGGCTCATGGAAATGCAGCCAGAGTGCAAAACCCTTCTCAGATTCCCTGCTCTGACCATTACTGAGTATGAAGCAGTGATGGATCTGGACAATGGGTGCTTCTCAGTGGGTGGCTGTGTGAGATTTCAAGAGTCAGAACTTCTGTCTCCTGACTTTGTGAAAGCTCTGTGACATCATGGATACTCAGGAGTCTTCCCTGACCTACCTCCTTCAGGGAGGTGGTATGATCATCACATAGATAATTTACATGAAAGTACTTTATACATGAAGATTACTAACCAGCTTCACATCATTGGCTATTTGCCCTTATCTATTGATTATTAGGGCTTTCAGTGTCCCAACATCCCAAGGATGTCCCATATGGGGACTCCTGTATCAATACCTGTGTTTCTACTTTCACTATATAACTCCTATTTCCTCAGACAACAGATGGTACCAACGGGAAGTGAAGGAGAACCGGAAGCTGATCTCTATTTTAAGAAGGTGACCAGTTTTCCCCCTCGATCCTGTTAGAGCACATTTTATGCAATTGCAGGATTCACTGCAGTCTGTCATAGCCATGGGAGGGGGTTGCCATGGGAGCAGATATTGGGGTGAAGGCTACTGAGTACACTGTGAAGTCATAAAGGTGGGGCATTGTGAAGGGGCATCAGGCTTCAGATGGCGCCTCCCTTGTCAGGCCTGCATGGCCTCTTCCCCTTGTTCTCGTCCTGGCTGCAGTTTTGTACCTCCTGTCTCCTGCAGCCCCCTCAGCCGGCATCATGATACCATCCACTTTCGTCAACCATTATGTCCAGAACCCCTCCTGTGAGGTATGTAATAGCACAACTGCTAAGATCAATTGGCTGCTGTTTCTACAGGCCCTGGAAGATTCTACTCCCTTGGCTTCCATGGCTCCTGTGACTTCTTCATCGTTCACTTTATCCCCTGACTTCTCAGCAGTCCCTCCAGGAGAGCTAATACCAACTTCGCTGCCTGAGCCTTCCCCACCACCTGGCTCCAACTTCTCACCTAACCCAGTAATCCCTGTCACTGATTTTTTTCCACCCTCATCACCCGGTGATTCTTTGCCACAAGAGCCCGTTCCTCCCTTGGATTCCAAATTCCCAAGGCACCATTTCCCACCCCAGCCACCTGCCTTTCCTCCTGTCCCACTCCATCATGCCCATTCAGTGGACTGTAGTGTCCAGAGACTGTCCTAAATACCATCTTCTCTCCAGACCCTACCCTTTCCCAGGATGTAAGCCCCTTACCGGAGTTGTCTCAGAGGGTGGATCCCACTGAGACCTTTGCTCATTATGACGCACCACCAACTCGATATGCATCACCACCGCCAGACTGCAATTTATCTGTGACTCAGTCTAAACCGATTTCCATCTCAAGGAAGCCTGTTCCAGAGAGCTCACCCCCAGAGAGCTCTGGTGGGTTGTCTACTTATGTCTCAACAATCACAGGAATTGACCCCTCCAGCTTGTCAATTGTAGACCTCCTTCGGTGGCAAACTCATGCCAAAGACTTCTTCCCTTCAAGCCTGGCTCCACGTGATTTCCATCAAGAGTTTATGGCCCTCCATTCTTCAGAGGCTTCTTCCAGGGGAAACCCTGCAGCCAACCTTTTAGAGCCTGGTAACCTCTCACTTCTCAGCCCTGATGCCCTGGCACTTCTAGAGAAACAAGTTCAAAAGAGGTGTGACTTCCTCAGGTAGAAGGAAACAAAGGGCTCTTTTCCAAAGCAAACATTGCTAATAAGCATGATTTGGCATCCTCCCTTCCTTTATAGAGCAGCAAAGGCCAACCTAAGGAGCTGCATATGCATCAGCAGCGCCCATATCCTACAACCTTGGAGGAGGGCCATTTATAGCAAACCCCCATCTAGCTCTTCTGGGGTCTCCAAACTCTGCATAGTGAGTTCTTCTTCCCTGCTACTGATGCCTCAGATAAAATCTCGAATGCCTTCACAGAGCAGGAATCCCCAGTAGTTCCCCATCCACTTCCTCCATCCTTGCCTGAGAACCTGCCTCAACTCCTGCCTCAAACCCAGCCCCAACCCATCCCTCATGTCCAGCCCCAGGCCCACCTTCAATCCTCACTCCCAATCATGCCATCTGGTCCTCTACCCGACATCAAGATCTGTGGAGTGTGTTTTCACAGACCTCAAAATGATTCTGAGAGTCTCACGTCAACAGAAATGGAACATCTGGAATGGAACATGTTGCACAAGGTGCAGGAACATGTGTGGGGTTTACCCACTATTGTCCAAAGTTCCCAAGAGGATTATTGTCCTTCAGCTCCTAACCATTCTGCCAAGCCCTGGGACTCCCATGCCCATGCTGCTTTCTCAATCCGTCATGCACAGTTTCCTCTCAGTGACGAGATTCAGAAAAAACTAGTCACCTTCAAAAGAGGCTCATCCAACACCGGTGGGGCCTGCCCTGCAGGATCTATGAGTCTCTCGCACTGATGAGAGGTCTGAGTACTCTTCCACAGCTACCTGAGTCTCAGCACCATCGTGGACGCTCAGGGATCTCTAATAAGAGTGAGATCAAGAGATCAAATTGAGTGTCTCTAAAAGTGTGTTTGTGGAGGACCCAGAAATGCTTCAGCTAGAAGACAGTGACCTGGTGAAGTCAAAGATGACCTGGAGAAAGATAACAATGATTTGGAGGAGGACAAAAATCTGGAGAAGGACAATGATGACCTGAAGAAGGATCAGGGACACAACCCTGAGAATGGCCCAAAAGATTATCTGTTGAGTGACCCAGTTAGCTCTTCAGATAATGAAATGGGGTATGATTCTGAGAAAGAACGTAGGAGCCCATCAGTGAAAAACCCCATGGTGTCTGTGGAGACTATGAGTCAGAGACAACTTGAAAATGCCCTGAAGATACATTTACACAGAAAGTTTGAGGAAATCAATGAGGGTCAGTTGCCTGGGACTGTGCATAAGTCAGGGCATACTATCAAGCAGATATCACTTCTTTCTGAGAAATCCCAGACTGAAGCAGAGAAGTTTGCCACCATCAGAGGTTGAGGACTACTCCCTGAATTCCTTCCAGGAGCTTCCCTTTGTTGAACCTAGTGCAGAACAGAAGCTGGAAGACCATATTAAAAGGTTTAATAAGAGGGTGACTTGGGGACTTCGCCCTAGGGTCCTTGAAATCATAGAGTTCTTTTAATTGAAAGAGTCCACATTCCATTCTAGCCTTTCCTCCTCAACCTACGTGATTTCTGGGGCAAATTGTAAACCTGGGAGCTTCAACTCCCTTGATGGAAGCTTGAAATCTCTCCATGGAGACAAAGCAGGAACAGCAAATTCAGCCCCCATCCCGGATCATCCTCTCCCTGCCACCTTAACTTTGGGGAAGGAAGAACAGGGAATTCTGAGGCAATCACCCTCTAATCAGTTTGCAAACCATCAGTTTGCAGAGGATGTTCTGAAAACTAAGTATGGCAGCCAGCCTCTTACACCTGTCAGACATGACACCATAGGCAACAGATGGCCCCCAAGGCTGCCTACAAGGCAAAGTGGGTTCAGACATGAGCCAGAGTAAGAGTGCAAATTTCAGTATTAGGAGAGGAGGGGTAGGAGAGGAGGGCACAACAGAACCTGTTCTGTTGTGCCCTCAGAGTCCAGGGAGATATTCAGGACCAAGGAATTTCATACACACCCATCACAACCTAGCATCTTGACAACCAACAAGCCAGTTAGCTCCCAAATTATAAAGTGGAATAAGGATCAAGTCAAAACCACCATCCCACCAAACATAGCAATTCCGCAAGATCCTAAATCATTGAATCTCAAAGAACAACCCTTGAATGAGTTCAAGCTTACGATGGAGAACAGGGAGCATAGCCAGGCCCAAGCCCAATGCACTGGCCTGCCCCCTGCCTCAGATTATTTGACTTAGAGGGCCTCACTGACTCATGCCCAGGGTGTCTCCAGTGGGGACAATGAGAGCTTCCCAGGTGTTGCATGTCCATCCAGAGGACAGAGGAATTACTATGGAACAACAGCAGGAGCCCTGGGTCCCTAAGCATGTCTTAAGGAAGTGCAAGAATAAGAATCCCCCACCAGCTGCAAAGACCATTAGACCTCTGGGCTCAAAGGCACAAGAGGTTGGTGGAGGGGATGCAAGACTGGGAACATCCTAACGGAGAACAGTTTCCCTACTGGAGATGTGGCATTGAAAAAGAGGTTCCCTACTCAGGACGCGATATTGAAAGTAAAGCTGGGAAGCCAGCCCTCCCAGACCCTATCACAGAAGAGTCAGCTTCCTCCTAAAAGCCTTTCACAGAAGGGTCAGCCTCCTTCTGAAAGCCTTTTCAGTAAAAAAATGAAGGATTTTTTGCAATGGCTTCCTCCTGGGATAAAATGTAAAAGGCAAGAAAACTCCCAGGAGAAGCCCATTCCCCTATCATCTGTGGAAAGCAGAGGCCTGCTTAAAGGTAGAGCTGCCTTTACTGGGACGCCCAAAGCTCAGAAAATCATGACAGCTGTTGGGAAGTTCCAAGAGGAGAAATGGGGCGTCGGCATGCAATAGGCAGCACCTGCCCTCAGCAGCCCATTCCCTCCCCAACCAAGTTTGGGAAAACTCAGCAGAAAGCACAATTGCAGGCCCAGGCACAGCCTGTCCTGGGGTATCCTTTCAACTATGGGGTTCCCTCCCGTAAGGAGACAAATACCAGGTCCTGCCAGCAAGAAGCTGTCTTTGCTGGCCAAGGTCTTACTGAAAGTAACAGCTCAGAAACAAGGATAGACAGTCCTGGAAAGTTTTGGCATTCAAGAAGCAGCTACTGCATCAGATGTATCCCCTCTCCATGCTCCTCAGGGAGCCTGCGCCCCACCCAAACGCTGCCTGCGGGCATCAAGCTGCCCAGTGGCCTCCCGCCACTCTCATGACTCCTAAAGTCACTCTGTGCAGAGATGTGTGTCTACTATTTAGATAGAAAACTTCTCCAGAATTCCAGTGAGAGGGTTTTGGGGGGCATTTCCTACCCCAAAATAATCCCTTGTGAGGAATAAATATTTCTCTAATAAAGTGATGTCTGTTCTGTGTACTATCTTGGGAGCATGGGTTTTGGGGAACTCAGTTTAGCTGTTACTGATTGCTTCCTTTGTCTTCTAAAAGGTGACCAATCTCATGGAGTTCTTGAGAAATATGTATCATATTTCTTAACTTTGGGGAAGGAAGAACAGGGAATTCTGAGGCAATCACCCTCTAATCAGTTTGCAAACCATCAGTTTGCAGAGGATGTTCTGAAAACTAAGTATGGCAGCCAAAAGCCCATTCCCTCTCTGATGAAGCCCCCAAAAGCCCATTCCCTCTCTGATGAAGTTTGAGGAGATGGCTTCTCTCTCCTGTCCCATGGCTTAGCCTTACTAAAAATGTATAGTAGCTCACTCCTCTCCCCTCATTGAATGTTTTACACCTTTTACAGCAAGTCTTCTATATATGAGGAAGATCAAAGACAGGTATAGTTTTCAGAAAATAATTAAGCCATTGTTGTTTCTTCACTGTTAGTGTTTTACAGTAGCTTAATCATTTAGAAGTCAGTGATCAGAGGATTCCACAGGTGGGTAACCTCTGAATGGGAGTGTTTTCGGGGGGCGGGGTGTTATTCGGGTTGATCTTGGTCTGGTTGGGGTAGCATCAGAGAATACCCTAGGTGATGCTAAAGAATCTGCCCTGTGAGTCACGTTAAACTTGACATTGAGGTTTCCAGTGGAAGTGCTTCCCTTCCCTGGGTGTTTCTTCAGGCTGCTGGGCTGAGGATGTTTTTTCCAGAACAAAAGCATCACTTAGCTGTTAGTGTTGAATGTTGACTAGGCAGCTACCACCTTCCAGGATAAGACACCTTTGAAGAAATGAAAAGGTGAAAGAGGGACCTTGCTGGTAGAACAAAAGTTTATGTCTAATCGTCCCCTTCTCAGGACCTTGTCCCACTCCCCTCCTTCCTCAGTCTGATCCAGGCACCACCACTTTGAGGCAGACTGGAATCTGGCACAGACTACCGATGCCTTATACCAAAAAGGCATGGTTCTGTTCTCTGAGTATGCAAGCAATACCTGCAGGCTGTCAGGCATGGCATCCCCTTTGGGGGAAGGTGATCTTGGTGCCTGCCTTCCATCCACACTCGATGACAATAAGATACGGCCTTTACTATGGCTAGAATGGTGGTATGCCACCTTCAATATTCATGGCCTTAGTGGAGTCATGGTAGCTCTTCCCCAGAAGACGTGCAAATTATGAACCAGAGGTGAGTTCTAGACTGTGTACCAGGATACACATGTTTGGGGGTCTATCATGGAACTCCATGGAATGCTTTTTTTTGGAGCGGGGCCAAGATGGCACACATTCCCACACTTAAAATAGGGCTCTGGAGAGAAGGCAACTCCACCTCAGACTGGGACTCAAAATGGGGTGAGTGTGCTAGAGAACACCTGAGTAGTCTTCTGGATAGTCTCAGGACTGCTCAGGGCTAAAACAAAAAAACAGGTGTCCATGACCTCTCTCACTACCACACTTGTAGCTTCGTGTCCAGGTTATCATTTACCCTATACTATTTGAATGTTGCGGTCACAGAAAGAATGCAGATTTCATGCTGTGGAGGCCCTGAGGGGGACACTAGGTGGGAAGGGGCCCTGGGAATGGAACTTAAGATGTGAGGAGGAGGTATAGGCGGCTCTGACATCTATGCGGACAGACCAGCCAATAACCCAGCCTGCCGGTTCCTACATAATCTCATTTTAGGGTCCATTATGGCCAATCCAGAGCACTTCACGCCACCCATAGAGCTTATTACTGGCAATACTTCTGCAATCGGGAATACTATAGTCTTACATTCTGTCCCTTTGCCTCATGCCCCTGTCCTTCCAGCTTATATGTCCCTGTTAATTTTTCTACTCCACATCATCCACTTTCCACTTCTTGCCTATCCAGCAAGGCCTTGTTCTTCCTTTCCTCACTGATGGGTTGTCGGGTGTCCAGCATAGGAAATAGAGTCCATGGTACTGTAACAGCGTTATCTGGTGACATGTGGTAGCTGCAGTTGTGGTGAGCACAGCACAGTATCAAGTTGTATACCTGACACTCATGTAATAATGCATCAGCCATTCTTTAAAACAAAACAAAACAAAACAAAAAACAAACAAACAAAAAAACAGGCTCCAGTAAAAGTGGACCCCATTTAATTCCCTTCAGTTCTTCCTCTCTGGAAAAATCTAATCTCTCTGCCTTTTTGGAAATGCCTTTCTGTATGTAACTGATTATTGTTGGATTAAATCTCTCATGTCAAAACTGAATCTACTAAAAACTGAGTCTACTGATGCCACATGAAATTCAGCCCCAGCACTACCTGGAAATCATTCATTCATTCCACAAATACTTAACCAAGATCTACTAATGTGGACAAAATAAATGGAGTTAGGTCACTATTTCCTTAGTACATTCTCTCCTTAGTGTTCTCAGATCTAATTTATTTTATGTTAAATTTTAATTGACAGAGAGCAGGAGCACAATCAGAGGAAGTGACAGAGGTAGAGGGAAAAGCAGGTTTCCTGCTAAGCAGGGAGCAGGACTCAATCCCAGGACACGAGGGTCATCACCTAAACTGAAGACAGATTCTTAACCGACTGAGACACCCAGGGTGGTGTCTCAGATCTATTTCAAATTTCCTTTATTTTCCTCAAACTTAGGCCATCTTCACTTGCCCAGCAGATGTACTGGACCACAGTTCACAGAGGAGCAAGAAAGAAGTGATTGAGCCTCTCACAAAACAAAACAAAAAACAAACTTAATCCTTCCAAAAAATTATCCCCATTCTTCTTTTCCTCTTCCTTCCTATTATATGGAAAGAGGATTCCTTCCCAATCTCAAAGGAAATACACTTTTCTGAAATGTCTTTATTGAGAGAGAGTTAACTTCTAGTCTTGATGGACGGATCTACCCTTGCCAGGTCTTCTTCTGACCCCTACACCCTGTCCTTATGAGGCACCCAACATCTTTTTTTTTTTTTAATGATTTTTACTACAGAAATGTTTAAAGATGTCCAAGAGCACATAGAACAATATAACTTCCCAGTGCCATACACTGATTAAAGTGCAAACGCCCTTTTAAACCTTGCCATCCATCTCTGAGACATATGCTATGTGTCCACGTCAAAGCTCTCACATTTCTTTGATATTCATCACCTGTGGAACACACTTATTCACAACAGGTGTACACAGCATTGCTGACAAAAAGGCACTGGGCTTTAGAGGCTTTGGCAATCAGTTCTGCTCTGCTTATAGTCAACCCTGAGGAGCCATTTGAGTGAATTCCTCAACCCCACACAAGAAATCTTACGGAGCAAATTCAGGGCAGAATTTCACTGTCCCTTAATCACTGAGTAACTGTAATATGCAAAAAGTATAGAAGAACACTGTATATGTTGTGAAGGACTTGACACTATGTGTTTTCAAATATTTAGAAGAAAAATATGTCCTGTTATTTTCCAAATAAACTACTGTGTTTCACCTTAAATGAAGTAGATCAAACACTCCCCTCTTTCCAAAATGGCATTAAAAGTAAAAGGTTAGATGAAAACTCCTCAATGTCATTAATCATCAGGAAAATGCAAATCAAAATCAATATTTACCAAAACTTCAAACCCACAAGGATGACTGAAATCAAAATGAATAGAAATGTTGGTGGGAATGTGAAGAAATTAGAACACCCACACCATGTTGGTGGGAATGAAAAATGGTACAGCTATTTTAGAACACAGTGTGGCAGTTGCTCAAAATGTTAGACATAGGGTGCACATAGGACCCAGCAGTTCTACTTCTTGGTATATATTCAGGAGAAATGAAAACATAGGTCTACACAAAAACTTGTAAACAAATGTTCATAGCTATCTTATTTATGAGGTCAAAAGATGAAACAATTCAAACCTCTGTCAACTGAGAAAGGGTAAATAAAATATAACATATCCCTATGATTTAATATTTTTTGGAATAAAAAAGATCAATGCATGTCAAAACAGGGATGACCTTGAATACATGTTAAATGAAAGAAGCCAGTCACTAATGACCACATATGATTCCATTCACATGCGATGTTCAGAATAGGGAAATCTAGAAGCAGAAAGTAGTACATCTTAGAGTTGGAGGAAGGAGGGGGGAGGAGAATGATAGCAAAAGGTTGCAGATTTGTTTCTCTTAAGTCATGACAACGTTTTAAAATTGACTGTGGTGATGCCTATGCTGAAAATCAAGGAATTATACATGTTAAATGTGTAAATTGTATGGTATGGGAACTATATTTCAGTAAAGGATTTAAAAACTAATCCTTAAGGATGACAAGAAGGGGAGCATAAAGGACAAAAGTGGTCAACACATTTTTGGAAGATGGAAATCTGGTGGAGGAGTGGTAACAGACTAGCAGAGCAAACGAAGTGCTGGCAAATCAATTCACACTGCAAAACCCAGGAGACATGCAACCTGGTGGCACTAGAGAAAAAAGAATTAGGGGTTCCATGTTGGTAACCATGTTGAACTATTGTTCTTTGTTGTTTGTTTTGTATAGCATGTAACTTCTAAAATCTTTTTTTTTTTTGTTTTTTCCCAAGGGGGTGGTCTTTGCCAGTTTTGTAAAACTCTGTTGAAATGTTAGCATGTTTCAAATGTGCAAAGAGGATCCCAGGTTTCTTGCATTGGACAGAACCTGAGACAACTGTTTTAAAGTTAGCATTGCACACATCTGGGGTCGGGGTATGGTGGAGGCAGTAGCTTCTGGAATCAAATCCAGAAATCTCAAAGGTTGGGTTAAATTCATTTTTAAAATGTATTTAAAAATAAAGTTGTGGAAAAGTTGCATAGGTGGTAAAGCCATAGATGGTAAAGCCATATACCCTTTATCCAGATGTACCTATTAAGATTTTGACCTGTTTACAATCTCTCTCTCCTTTTCTCCTTCACCTTCTCTACATATAGGAAAACACATATATGCATATGAAAATTATGCATACACTCTTGAATATTTGAGAATACATTTCATGCATCACATACTTTCTCCCTGAATATTTATTTCATAGTGTATTTCTTATTAAAAAGAATATTTTCTGATAGCCCCGTAATCTCCTTTGGCAAATTTCACATCGATCTTAAACTTTTAACTAATCTCCCACTCAAATTCCATTTTTATCAACTTATCAAGTAATGTCCTGTGTGTGTGTGTGTGTGTGTATCTGTGTGTGTAAACCTCCTTACAGGATTTAGTCTAGAATCACACACTACATCCAGTTGCTGTGTATCTTTAGTTTCCTTTAATTGGGATCAGTTTCTCAGCCTCTTTTAGAACAAGGCCAGGTTTGAAAAATCAATTCGATGTGCCATATTTATAACCCCTTCTCACCTGGAAATTTTTTTTGGTGGAGCTTATCTTGCTCAGATTTTAAAGGATATTTTTATAGTTGTGAATCCTAGGGGCCTATTTAAAAACAATTCCAGAAATTCAAAGATATGTGGAGGGATTTTTCTTAATAGACATACGTCCTCCAGTCAAGGGAGGGTATGTGAAGTTGGGTGGGTTAGAAGTGTACTTTCCTTTGGGAGGGACAATGGTGAAGCTGTGGACGCAGGTTAAGATAGGAAAAGAAGGCTGTCATTACTGGCAAACTCTCTGCATATGGGAGGGAAAGGATTGGGTGTCTAGGGCCAAGACTGATTGATCAGCGAGGGAATGTATGCAAGTCAAATAAGGAAATGATACATGGCTTAATTTCAATAGTTCATAATCTAAATAATGAAGCCATATGGGTTCCAACTATTAAATGACCAGGTAGTGTGGGGAGAAGAAATAAATACATATAACCATCAACAAAGATAACATTATTATTTAACATTGGTAGCGAAGACAATAAGGTATTTTGATGAAAAGGTAGAAGCTACGTGGGAAAAACAGTTTCATGGAATAAATGAACATAGGTGACATTCAAAAAACCAAAAGATATTGCTAGGTATAGTTATAGTTGTGCTCATTAGACATTATGCTAGAGGACCCCACTTCCTAAATCAAGGTGAGTTTGGTCTGCTGTGATGCAGCACACTTGCTCTGTAAAATAAAGGAATCTTTAAAAATGTTGGGGGGAGAAAGGGGACTTGACAGAGAGGGAAGAGGGAGCAGCAGGGAGAGACACTATACGTGTGGAAGAGAACCTCTAGGGTGTGAATAGCCTAAGAGCAATTTGGGGAAATGAAAGAATTACTAAAAGTTGTTAAGTTCTTTGCCTCAGTTCCATGGGTGTGTCGTGCCCTTGTCTCCCTCTTTGTCATGCTTCTGTTCCTTGGTACAGGCTATTCTGCTTTCTCATGCTTTTCAGTGAACCTTTTGAATACTTTTGAGGAGCTATGGGTAGGGGTTGCTGTTGAGTCTATTTCTGGCTTCATACAGGTTAAAATGCATGAGGAAGAGCTGCAGCTGAAGGCAGAGTAGATCTTGAGAATGTAAATCCCGGGGTAGAGCAAACCTTCAGAGATGAATTGAGGTCCAAAGTGAGATCACCAAGCAGTGAGAAGGGTCTCAGGTAATATCAGGGTAACAGGGGACTGAGAACATTTCACTAAGGTAAATATATGATATGTGACTAGGTGGAGCAGGAAGGTAGGCTGGAGGCATCTAACAGGCCAGGAAGGATGGACACATCTGCTGGGCTGGATAGTGGGGGAAGGGTTACATGTGAGTTTCTCTCTCCTGTGCTGTCCCCTCCCCAGCACTGAGGAACCTTTGGTGTCTGAACTAAAGCCCTGTGATGTGGGCCTGGAACTCTAGTCTAGCACACGGATTCTCCATGCCCAGCTGCCTGAGGCAGGAGTGCATTTGCAATGATGTGAATCATCTTTGTCTGAGAAGCCTTACTGCACCATGGCTGAACTCCAATTACATTTGCTCCGTCTTCCCATCCCTGCCTTCCTGGGTCAGGTGGGGCTCCTTCTTCTGGTGCTGTGCTACCAAAAGAGGAAACCATGTTTACCAGTACTTTGGAAACAGAGATGTCAATCAGGTAAGTAAAGCCCCTCAGAGATACTAAATCTTTCTTTTCAAATAGATGAGTTGAAAACAACTTCCAAATGATGCTTTTGCTGAATCTTACAAATTTTAAGTATTTATTTTTTTTTCTATTTTATTTTATTTTATTTTATGAGTCTCTATGCTCAGTGTAGAACCCAAGACAAGGCTTGAACTCATGGCCCTGAGATCAAGACCTGAGCTGAGACCAAGAGCCAAATGCTTAATCGATTGAGCCACCTAAGTGCCCCTTTAGTAGTATTTTAATTTTCATTTGGTTTAAAATATTTTTTTTTCTTTTGAGTCTCCTTTCTTGGCCTGTGTATTAGTAGTGTGTCATTTAATCTAATCTAAGCATGTTGGGATTTCCAGCTATCTTTCTGTAGTTGATTTCTAGTTTAAATCTACTATGGTCTGAAAACATACTGTGTGTGGTTTTTTTAAAATTTTTAAAAAATTTTTATATAAACATATAATGCATTATTAGCTCCAGAGGTACAGGTCTGTGAATTGCCATGTGTGTGATTTCTATTTTATATTTGTTAAGGTGTGTTTTGTGGTCCTAAATATGGTCCATCTTAGTGAACATTCCATGTGAGCTTGAGAAATATGTGTATTCTGTGGTTGGATGAGGTATTCTATAAATGTCAATTACAGCAAGTTGATTGATGATGTTGTTTGGGTTAACAATATCTTTATTGGTTTTCTGCCTGCTGAATCTGCCCATTTCTGAGAGAGTGCTGCTGAGATCTCCAACAATAACAGTGGATTCATCCATTTTTTTTTTCCTTGCAATTATACTAGTTTTTGCCTCATATATTTTGACACTATATTGTTACATGTGTACCTGTTAGGGAGTGTTCTGTCTTCTTGGATAACTGACCTCTTTGTTGTTATATAATGCTTTTCTTTACCCCTGATAATTTTCCTGTTGTGAAGTTTGCTTTGTCCAAAATAATAGAGTTACTCTTATTTTCTTTTCGTTAGTGTTAGCATGGTTCATTTTTTTCTGTTTCTTTGTTTTTAATCTATCTGTATCTTTATATTTAAAGTGAATATTTTATAGGCAACATAAAATTAGTTCTTGTTTTTTTTTAATGTGCTCTGACAGTCTCCTCTTTTAATGAGTGAATTTAGACCTCTTCCATTTAGTGATTTTATTATTTTTTTAAGATTTTATTTATTTATTTGACAGAGAGAGAGAGACAGCACAAGTAGGCAGAGCAGCAGACAGAGAGGGAAAAGCAAGTTCTCCACTGACCAGGGAGCCCCATGTGGGGTTCAGTTCTAGGACCCTGGGATCATGACCTGAGCTGAAAGCAGCCACTTAACCTACTGAGCCACACAGGTGTCCCAGGTGTATTTTAGGTATAGTAGGATTAATATCTCTATCTTATCTGTACTGTTTGCTATTCATTATACCTATCCTTCCCCCTATTTCTGCTTTTTCTTGTTTTAAACAAGTATTATATATAATTGTATTTTCTTACTTTTGTTAGTCTTTCAATTATTCTGTTTAAAAATCTTTTAGTGGTTGTCCTAGTGTTTGTTTTGTTTGTTTGTTTTTACAACTACTCTAAGTCCACTTACATATAATGTTATACCACTTCATAGTGCAGGAGTGTCCAATTCCTCCTGTCCCTTGTAGCATTGATGCCATTCATTTTACTTATCCATATACTAAAATCACCCAACACATTATTATTATTATTAGGTCAATTGAGAATAAGATAAATCAAAGTTTTATTTGATCATCATTTATTCCTTCCCTTCATTTCCTTTATGTAGATCTGAATTATTTTCCTTCTCCTCAAAGAACTTCTTTTAACATTTATACAGGGCAGGTCTGTTGCTGATGAATTCCCTATTCTTATTTGTCTGTTTTTTTTTTTTTTTTTTAACATTTGCAGGATAATATCACTAGATATAAAATTTTGGATTGATGTTTTTTTCTTTCAACACTAAACATTTCACCCCAATTTCTTCATTTCATGGTTTATGATAATATGTCGTAATTTGTATGTTTTTTTCCTCTAGAGGTAGGGTTTTTATTTCCCCCTGGATTCTTTCAAAAATTTATCTTTCGTTTTCCTACAATTTGAATATGATTTGTCCAGGTATAGACTTTTTAGTATTTCTCTGCTTGGTGTACACTCAACTTCCAAAATATATCACTAACTTGTTATTAATCTTGGGAAATCCTTGGCCATTATTACTTCAAACATTTTTTCTGTTCTGTCTTCTTCTGGCATTCAAATTACATATCTATTATACAATTTGAAACACAGTTCTTGGATATTCTAGATTTATCTAGATTGGATATTCTAGATTAGCACTAATAAAATTCTCTTTCTCTTTGTATTTCAGTTTAGAAAGTTTCTACTGTCATATATGCAAACTCATATATTCTTTCCTTACTGTATGGAACCTACAGATAAGTCAATCAAAGGCACTGTTCATTTGTCATACTGCTTTTGTTTTCTAAAGTTTCCTTTTGATTCTTTCAGGGAATTTCACTCTCTTGACTGTTTTTGTATGTTTATGGATGTTGTCTACCTTTTCTGTTTTTGTAAGTTGTCTACCTTTTTCCATTAGAGCCCTTAACATAATAATTGTGGTTATTTTAGATTCCACATACGAGAATTCTGAAATTTGTCATATTTGAATATGCACCTGATGCTTGGTTTGTCTTACCAGTTCGCTTTTTCTTGCCTTTAGCATGCCTTGTAAGGTTTCTTTGAAAGCCAAACATGATGTATTAGGTAATCAGAACTGAAATAAACAGATCTTTAATGTGAAATCTTATGTTAATCTGGTCAGGTGTTGGGGTGGGTTCAATATTTACAGTAGCTATGCATATCAGAGGCTGCAGTTTCCTCTAGTGTCCTTGTTTTTGTCTCCCCTAGTGTCTTTAGGTTTCCCTAACTTTCCCTAAATAGAAACTATACCTTGCAGCTCTGTTTAGCAATGATCCTGTTCCTACACCAGAGCCATCAATACTGTAACAAGGTGTCAGGGGAGGGGATATGATTAATCATTCATCTTTTAATGGGATTATGTCCCTGGATTATGATGTTCACTAGTGTTTAAAGGTTTTTTTTTTGTTGTTGTTGTTGTTCCACTCTATCGATGAGAAAGGAAGCCTAGAGGGGGCTGCTGTAGTTGGATAATTTACCTTCTCCCATGGGGCATAACGCTCTGGTAGGCTTTTCCCATTGAGTAGGTTTGTGTTATGGAAAACACTCTGGGAATATTTCACAATGTTTTCAAAATGGGTTACCTTTCTCTTTTCTCTCCAATGCTACATTCACCTGACAGAAACTTGAGCATTTTTTTTTTTTTTTTTTGGTAGCTATATTGTGAGAACTAGGTTGGATTCCTGGTAATACAACCCATAAATAAATGGGGGTCCCCCATTAGATTGGGATCCCAGGAGTTTCTCACTCTCATGCTAGCCCATATGCATCCTAGAGCAATTTGTCAAAGTGTCTGTTTAAGTGTTCCTACCAGTGGAGCACTGTTGAGCCTCCAGTGCCTTCTGTTTCAGGTAAGTGAATCTTAGGTATGATTTTTTGCACTGACACTCTCAGAAGATTTGAGGTAGTGGTTTGCCACTATGGTTCCAAGAAATGTCATTGGTTTTTAGTCTGTTCAGCATTTTGTTTCTTTCACAGACTGAAGTGATGACTCCCAGGCTTTTTAAATGTTAGATCTGGAACCAGAAGTTGCCCTTCAGAGAATGACTATTATCCTGTTCCTCTTCCCACATTTCTAAATGAGTTTGGTAGGGTCAGAGAAACACCTAAAATGGAAAGTCTAAGGAAAGAATAGATATTAACTCCTCTAGGAAAAGAGATCTGATAGGGTGAAGAATTAAGGAAGCACTAAAGTTTCTACTTGAAACTCATAGTCGATTTCAGTATGGTGGTGGGCCTTGGGTAAAAGCCCAAACATAATTATTCTACAGTTCTGGATTGGGTTATTTGGAGAGTATGAGGTCTGTGTAAGAAAAAAAAAATTTTCCCAGGTCTTGATCATGAGTCACATTCCCATGTCAAGCATCACTCAATTAAGCCTGTCTTCACGTTGGGCTGATCAGGAGAACAGTGCTGAGCCTCTGAGAAGAGACTGGGGTCTGAGCTATATCCTAGGATACAGGGTCTACCTAAGGGAGCACAGATGTGACTCTCAGGCTTCAGTTTGTATGTCCTCATTGAACAAAGAACTTCTGAGTGAGAATACCAAGTGTGGACCTCCCAAATAAAATCCTCCTTTGTTTTTCAAAGTAAATATGGAAAATATTTTATCACCTTAAAAATTGAGAAAAGCAAGGAACACAAAATTCTATAAATTAAAATAAAGTTCTGGTATTCTTGGATAAAGAATATCTCCATTTCTGAGAGAAAAGTGAGACATGAGTCCCCACCCCTCATTCTTTTCTTTTCGTTCTAGCATCGGGGCAGAGCCAAGAGGAGGAAAGGTGGGACTCTGAAAGGTAAGGTTCTGCCTATTCTACCTGAGCTCTCCAAGGCTGGCCCTTCCTGTCCTTTCCATGAGGGACCAGTCCATGAACTCTGAGGATGCCAGCTGCTAGACACATTCCCTCTCAGAAAACAGAGGCGTCAGAGGAGAGGCTCATGAAAACACTGTCAGAGGGCAAAACCCTCCTCAGATTCCCTGCTATGACCATGACTGAGAATAAAGCAGTGATGGATCTGGGCAATGGGTGCTATCCAATATGTGGCCATGTGAGACGTTAAGAGTCAGAACTTCTGAAGTTCTGAGACTTTGTGAAAGACCTGTGGCATCATGGATACTCAACTTTATCTTTGAGGTAACCGTTGACCTATGTTTCACATAGGGTGGTTTTCAGTAACACATGGGATAGATAATACATACAAAAGCCCATTGTGAATGATCAAATAGTGCAAGTCTTATTATTATCATTGATCATGTGACCTTGTGTCCTAATTCTTGGAGCTTTCCAAGTCCAATCTACCAAGGATATTTTTAACAGACACTATATTCAGTCTAAGATCTCTCGCTTCTATCTTCACCATTCTCTTGGTTTCCCAGGGTGGAGAACTTGCCAGGGAGAAGTAGAGGAGGCAAGAAAGGTGCTTTCTTGTGTAAAGGAGAGTAAACATTACCTTCTTTCCTGTACCCCTCTTTTAAGCAGAGTCTATGTATTTCTAGGGCCTCAGGGAAGCCTGGGATTGACATGGGATGGAAAATTCTCAGAGTTAGAATTTGAAAGTCTTGGGGATATTGGTAAGTGGGGGCTACCTTTGCCAGACCTGCCAGGGTCACATATGTTTCCTCAGGTCCTGGCTGCAGCTTTGTAACTCCTGTCTCCCACAGCCCTCTAGGCTGGCATCATGATATCATCCATTTTCATCAACTATTATGTCCAGATCCCTTCTGTGAGGTGTGTAACAACATAACTGCTGAGGTGAACTGGCTGTTGTTCCAGAGGCCCTGGAAGATGCTCCTCCCTCTGTGATCCCCTTGGTTTCTACAGCTTCTGTGACTGACTCATCATTCACTTCATCTCCTGACTTCTCTGCAGTTGCTCCAGGAGACCTAATACCAGGCTCTTTGCCTGAGCGTCCCCCAATCCCCTCCATCTTTTCACCTACCCCAATGACCCCTTTAACTGACTTTTTCTTACCCTCACCGCTAGGTACTACCCCCCACTAGAGCAAAAAGCCTAGGATTCTTAATTCAAAGAGAACCATTCCATACCTCTACCCCGTGCCTTTCCTCCTTTCCTACCATATGATGCTCAGACAACCAGAGGCCACGTTACCTCTGAATACCATCTCCACTCTTGACCCCACCATTTCACAAGATAACAACCTCTTACCACATCTGTCTCAGACAAGGAATCCTACTGATTCCTTTGCTTGTCATCATGTACCACCAAGTCTGTCTGTTTCACCACTGCCAGACTGCCTTTTAACTGTGACTCAATCTAAATCAATTTCCTCTCATTGCAACCTGTTCCTGAGAAGTCATCTCTAGATAGCCCTGGTGGGTTATCTACTTATGTCCCAACAATTAAAGGTAGTGACTGTTCAAACCCATCGAGTTCCAAATTCACCTTTTGGCAGGCCCATGCCAAGAACATGTTCCTCCCCACATTATCACACTCCGATTTTCAGCAAGAGCAAGTCTACCTCCATCAACCAGAAACCTGTCTCAGGAGAGACTCTGCTACTAAAAACAAGGAGGCCAGTGGAATTTCTTTCCCTGCCTTTAACATCTAGGCCCTCTAGGAGAGACTAATGGAGAAGAGAATGGTTTTCCAGATTTTAGAGAAGAAAGTAAAAGAGGAGGTGCCATATTCCGAACAAATGTGGTCAGAATACCAATGGACATCTTTAGGGAATTTGTGGCATCCGCTTGATGTACAGGTCACCACAGCCTCCCAAACCGTCTGGAACACTGAAGGCAAACCAGAGCAGCTTTCTATTTATCAACAGCTCCTCTATGTCAAGGCTTTGGCAGAAAACTTGCATCAGAAATACAGCCAGCTCTTCTGGGGTCTTCCTTCTTTGCACAGTGACTCCTTAGTAGCCACTCCTCTGTTTCCTAGTAGTACTTCCCTACTAGAGTCTCACTTTGTTTTATTCAATGGAATTCATAATATTTCTGCCACCAAAATGCAAGCACCTCCACCACTTCCTCATTCCCAACCATTTCCTCTCCCCATTGTAAGTCCCAAATCCTTGCCTCAAACATCCCAGCCCCTACCTTTCACTAATGTGAACACCCATGCCCATTTTCTTTTTTTTTAAATTTATTTATTATTATTATTTTTATAAACATATAATGTATTTTTATCCCCAGAGGTACAGGTCTGTGAATTGCCAGGTTTACACACTTCACAGCACTCACCATAGCACATACCCTCCCGAATGTCCAAAATCCCACCCCTCTCTCCCCACCCCCCTCCCCCAGCAACCCTCAGTTTGTTTTCTGAGATTAAGAGTCACTTATGGTTTGTCTCCCTCCCAATCCCATCTTATTTCATTTATTCTTCTCCTACCCCCTTAAACACCCATGTTGCATCTCCACTTCCTCCTATCAGGGAGATCATATAATAGTTGTCTTTCTCCGATTGACTTATTTCGCTAAGTATGATACCCTCTAGTTCCATTCATGTCGTTGCAAATGGCAAGATTTCATTTCTTTTGATGGCTGCATAGTATTCCATTGTGTATATATACCACCTTTCTTTATCCATTCATCTGTTGATGGACATCTAGGTTCTTTTCATAGTTTGGCTATTGTAGACATTGCTGCTATAAACATTTGGGTGCATGTGCCCCTTCAGATCACTACGTTTGTATCTTTAGGGTAAATACCCAGTAGTGTAATTGCTGGATCATAGGGTAGTTCTATTTTCAACATTTTGAGGAACCTCCATGCTGTTTTCCAGCATGGAAAACACCAGCTTTCATTCCCACCAACAGTGTAGGAGGGTTCCCCTTTCTCCGCATCCTCGCCAGCATTTGTCATTTCCTGACTTGTTAATTTTAGCCATTCTGACTGGTGTGAGGTGGTATCTCATTGTGGTTTTGATTTGTATTTCCCTGATGCTGAGTGATATGGAGCACTTTTTCATGTGTCTGTTGGCCATCTGGATGTCTTCTTTGCAGAAATGTCTGTTCATGTCTTCTGCCCATTTCTTGATTGGATTATTTGTTCTTTGGGTGTTGAGTTTGCTAAGTTCTTTATAGATTTTGGACACTAGCCCTTTATCTGATATGTCGTTTGCAAATATCTTCTCCCATTCTGTCAGTTGTCTTTGGGTTTTGTTAACTTTCCTTTGCTGTGCAAAAGCTTTTGATCTTGATAAAATCCCAACAGTTCATTTTTGCCCTTGCTTCCCTTGCCTTTGGCGATGTTCCTAGGAAGATGTTGCTGCGGCTGAGGTCAAAGAGGTTGCTGCCTGTGTTCTCCTCAAGGATTTTGATGGATTCCTTTCTCACATTGAGGTCCTTCATCCATTTTGAGTCTATTTTCGTGTGTGGTGTAAGGAAATGGTCCAATTTCATTTTTCTGCATGTGGCTGTCCAATTTTCCCAACACCATTTATTGAAGAGGCTGCCTTTTTTCCATTGGACATTCTTTCCTGCTTTGTCGAAGATTAGTTGACCATAGAGTTGAGGGTCTATTTGTGGGCTCTCTATTCTGTTCCATTGATCTATGTGTCTGTTTTTGTGCCAGTACCATGCTGTCTTGATGATGACAGCTTTGTAATAGAGCTTGAAGTCCGGAATTGTGATGCCACCAACTTTGGCTTTCTTTTTCAATAGTCCTTTGGCTATTCTAGGTCTTTTCTGGTTCCATATAAATTTTAGGATTATTTGTTCCATTTCTTTGAAAAAAATGGATGGGATTTTGATAGGAATTGCATTAAATGTGTAGATTGCTTTAGGTAGCAGAGACATTTTCACAATATTTATTCTTCCAATCCAGGAGCATGGAACATTTTTCCATTTCTTTGTGTCTTCCTCAATTTCTTTCATGAGTACTTTATAGTTTTCTGAGTATAGATTCTTAGCCTCTTTGGTTAGGTTTATTCCTAGGTATCTTATAGTTTTGGGTGCAATTGTAAATGGGATAGACTCCTTAATTTCTCTTTCTTCTGTCTTGTTGTTGGTGTAGAGAATGCAACTGATTTCTGTGCATTGATTTTATATCCTGACACTTTACTGAATTCCTGTACAAGTTCTAGCAGTTTTGGAGTGGAGTCTTTTGGGTTTTCCGCATATACTATCATATCATCTGCGAAGAGTGATAGTTTGACTTCTTCTTTGCCGATTTGGGTGCCTTTAATTTCCTTTTGTTTTCTGATTGCTGAGGCTAGGACTTCTAGTACTATGTTGAATAGCAGTGGTGATAATGGACATCCCTGCCGTGTTCCTGACCTTAGCGGAAAAGCTTTCAGTTTTTCTCCATTGAGAATGATATTTGCGGTGGGTTTTTCATAGATGGCTTTGATAATATTGAGGTATGTGCCCTCTATCCTTACACTTTGAAGAGTTTTGATCAGGAAGGGATGCTGTACTTTGTCAAATCCTTTTTCAGCACCTATTGAGAATATCATATGGTTCTTATTCTTTCTCTTATTAATGTGTTGTATCACATTGATTGATTTGCGGATGTTGAACCAACCTTGCAGCCCTGGAATAAATCCCACTTGGTCGTGGTGAATAATCCTTTTAATGTACTGTTGGATCCTATTGGCTAGTATTTTAGGTGAGAATTTTCGCATCTGTGTTCATCAAGGATATTGGTCTGTAGTTCTCTTTTTTGATGGGATCCTTGTCTGGTTTTGGGATCAAGGTGATGCTGGCCTCATAAAATGAGTTTGGAAGTTTTCCTTCCATTTCTATTTTTTGGAACAGTCTCAGGAGAATAGGAATTAGTTCTTCTTTAAACGTTTGGTAGATTTCCCCTGGGAAGCCGTCTGGCCCTGGGCTTTTGTTCGTTTGGAGATTTTTTATGACTGTTTCAATCTCCTTACTGGTTATGGGTCTGTTCAGGCTTTCTATTTCTTTCTGCTTCAGTTTTGGTAGTTTATATGTCTCTAGGAATGCATCCATTTCTTCTAGATTGTCAAATTTGTTGGCGTAGAGTTGCTCGTATTATGTTCTTATAATTGTCTGTATTTCTTTGTTGTTAGTTGTGATCTCTTCTCTTTCATCATGATTTTATTTATTTGGGTCCTTTCTCTTTTCTTATTGATAAGTCTGGCCAGGGGTTTGTCAATCTTATTAATTCTTTCAAAAAACCAGCTCCTAGTTTCGTTGATTTGTTCTATTGTTTTTTTTTTTTTTTTTTTTTTCGTTTCCATTTCATTGATTTCTGCTCTGATCTTTATGATTTCTCTTCTCCTGCTGGGTTTAGGTTTTCTTTCTTGTTCTTTCTCCAGCTCTGTTAGATGTAGGGTTAGGTTGTGTACTTGAGACCTTTCTTATTTCTTTAGAAAGTCTTGTACCGCTATATATTTTCCTCTCAGGACTGCCTTTGCTGTGTCCCACAGATTTTGAACTGTTGTATTTTCATTATCATTTGTTTCCATGAATTTTTTCAATTCTTCTTTAATTTCCTGGTTGACCCATTCATTTTTAGAAGGATGCTCTTTAGTCTCCATGTATTTGAGTTCTTTCCAAATTTCCTCTTGTGATTGAGTTCTAGCTTCAGAGCATTGTGGTCTGAAAATATGCAGGGAATGATCCCAATCTTTTGATACCAGTTGAGACCTGATTTAGGACCCAGGATGTGATCTATTCTGGAGAATGTTCCATGTGCTTCAGAGAAGAATGTGTATTCTGTTGCTTTGGGATGAAATGTTCTGAATATATCTGTGATGTCCATCTAGTCCAGTGTGTCATTTAAGGCCTTTATTTCCTTGTTGATCATTTGCTTGGATGATCTGTCCATTTCAGTGAGGGGATTGTTAAAGTCCTCTACTATTATTGTATTATTGTCTATGTATTTCTTTGATTTTGTTATTAATTGGTTTATATAGTTGGCTGCTCCCACGTTAGGGGCATAGATATTTAAAATTGTTAGATCTTCTTGTTGGACAGATCCTTTGAGTATGATATAGTGTCCTTCCTCATCTCTTATAGTCTTTGGCTTAAAATCTAATTGATCTGATATAAGGATTGCCACTCCTGCTTTCTTCTGATGTCCATTAGCGTGATAAATTGTTTTCCACCCCCTCACTTTAAATCTGGAGGTGTCTTCGGATCTAAAATGAATTTCTTATAAGCAATATATAGATGGGTTTGATTTTTTATCCATTCTGATACCCTGTGTCTTTTGATTGGGGCATTTAGCCCATTAACATTCAGGATAACTATTGAGAGATATGAATTTAGAGCCATTGTATTGCCTGTGACTGTTACTGTGTATTGTCTCTGTTCCTTTCTGATCTACTACTTTTAGGCTCTCTCTTTTCTTAGAGGACCCCTTTCAATATTTCCTGTAGAACTGGTTTGGTGTTTGCAAATTCTTTCAGTTTTTGTTTGTCCTGGAAGCTTTTTATCTCTCCTTCTCTTTTCAATGATAGCCTAGCTGGATATAGTATTCTTGGCTGCATGTTTTTCTTGTTTAGTGCTCTGAATATATCATGCCAGCTCTTTCTGGCCTGCCAGGTCTCTGTGGATAAGTCTGCTGCCAATCTAATATTTTTACCATTGTATGTTACAGACTTCTTTTCCCGGGCTGCTTTCAGGATCTTCTGTTTGTCACTAAGACTGGTAAATTTGACTATTAGGTGACGGGGTCTGGCCCTATTCTTGTTGATTTTGAGGGGGGTTCTCTGTACCTCCTGGATTTTGATGCTTGTTCCCTTTGCCATATTAGGGAAATTCTCTCCAATAATTCTCTCCAATATACCTTCTGCTCCCCTATCTCTTTCTTCTTCTTCTGGAGTCCCAGTTATTCTAATGTTGTTTTGTCTTATGGTGTCACTTATCTCTCAAATTCTCCCCTCGTGGTCCAGTAGCTGTTTGTCCCTCTTTTGCTCAGCTTCTTTATTCTGTCATTTGGTCTTCTATATCACTAATTCTTTCTTCTGCCTCATTTATCCTAGCTGTGAGAGCCTCCATTTTTTATTGCACCTCATTAATAGCTTTTTTTATTTCAACTTGGTTAGATTTTAGTTCTTTTATTTCTCCAGAAAGGGCTTTTATATCTCCCTAAAGGATTTCTCTAATATCTTCCATGCCTTTTTTGAGTCCAGCTAGAACCTTGAGAATCGTCATTCTGAACTCTAGATCTGACATATTACCAATGTCTGTATTGATTAGGTCCCTAGCTTTGGTACTGCCTCTTGTTCTTTTTTTTGTGGTGAATTTTTCTGCCTTGTCATTTTGTGCAGATAAGAGTATATGAAGGAGGGCGCCTGGGTGGCTCAGTGGGTTAAGCCGCTGCCTTCGGCTCAGGTCATGATCTCAGGGTCCTGGGATCGAGTCCCGCATCGGGCTCTCTGCTCAGCAGGGAGCCTGCTTCCCTCTCTCTCTCTCTCTCTCTCTCTGCCTGCCTCTCCATCTACTTGTGATCTCTCTCTGTCAAATAAATAAATAAAATCTTAAAAAAAAAAAAAAAGAGTATATGAAGGAGCAAGTAAAATACTAAAAGGGTGGCAAAGACCCCAGGAAAATATGCTTTAACCAAATCAGAAGAGACCCCAAATCATGGGGAGGAGAAAGGGGATAAAAAAAGGTTCAGGAAAAAAAAGAAACAATTAAAAAAAGAAAACGAATAAAGAAAAAATATAAAAAGAAAAATATATCTATATATTAGATAAACTAGTTAAAAAACGTTAAAAAAGAAAAGGGTAAAAGTTAAAAAAAATTTAGCAGAAGAAGAAAAAAAAATTGAAAAAAAAATTAAATTATGCAAGACTAAATAATCATGGGGAGAAAGTCTTGAGTTCCGTGCTTTACTTTCTCGTCCTCTGGGATTCTGCTGCTCTCCTTGGTATTGAACATGCACTCCTTGGTAGGTGAACTTGGTCCTGGCTGGATTTCTTGTTGATCTTCTGGGGGAGGGGCCTGTTGTAGTGATTCTCAAGTGTCTTTGCCCCAGGCGGAATTGCACCGCCCTTACCAGGGGCTGGGCTGAGTAATCCGGTCGGGTTTGCTTTCACAAGCTTTTGTTCCCTGGGTGCTTTCCAATGAGTTCTGGAGGACAGGAATGAAGATGGTGTCCTCCAATCTCCAGCCCAGAGGAGCTGAGAGCTTGGAGCCCCACTCCTCAGTGTGCCCTCAGAGAATAGCGCCAAATCACCGTCTCCCTGGCCTCTGGCCGAGCTCCAAGCTCACCCAGCCTGCGACTGGTTCAAGGTAACCCTGAGCTGAGAGCTCACTCCTCGGCTCTGTCTCTGTAGCCAGCTTCCCCGTTCTAATACCTGCAAGCTCTGCGACACTCAGACACCCTGGTCCTTCTGTGACCCTGCTGACCCCACGTGGGCTTCACCCCGGTTTAGCCTCTGGAGCAATGTCCCTCAGCAGAACAGACTTTTAAAAGTACTGATTTTGTGCTCCGCTGCTCCGCTGTTTGCCGGGAGCCAGCCCCTCCCCCCACGGTCTATCTTCCCATTGCTTTGGATTCACTTCTCCGCCAGTCCTACCTTTCAAAAAGTGGTTGATTTTCTGTTTCTAGAATTGCTGTTCTTCTTCTCTTCGATCTCCTGTTGGATTTATAGGTGTTTGCAATCTTTAGATAAGCTATCTAGCTGATCTCCTGCTACCTGATGTAGTCTCACCCTGCTACTTCTCCGCCATCTTGACTCCCACCCCCACGCCCATTTTTAATCCTTCCTCCCAATCATACCACCTTCTTCATCCCAGATTAGGGACTGTGGAGTGTCTTTCCATAGATCCAAGAATGAATCAGACTCTCCTATCTTGACTGAAAATCAACACCTGGGATGGCAAGTGTTACAGCAGCAACAGAAAAGTTTGTGGGCTTTAGTCCCCATGTTCCAGAAACCTAAAGAAACCATTTGTTCTCAAGCTCCAAACTTCCATTGGTTAGCTGGTCATCCCATGCCTATGTACCAGTCTCCATCCTTCCTGGCCATTTTCATATCATCTGTGAACTCCAGGAGACACTGGATATACACAGCCCAAGGATGGTAAACCCACGTGGGTTCCTCCATGACTGCAGAAATCTAGACTCCCTAGCAGTGATGGAGCCTCAGCATACATTATCAGAACTCTCTCAGCAAAAAGGCAGACATGTTCACTCACAATTCTCTGAGTTTCAGGGCCATAGTAACAGGGATCTAGCAAAGACTGAATTGAGTTTCCCCGGAAGATTCCATGAGAGGGTCCAAACAAAATTTCAGCTAAGGAAGGATATGAGGAGGAATCTTGGGTATATCCTGGAGAAGAGTCCAGAAGACAGCCCACAGAGGATCTCAGAATGCCACCTAGTGAAGGGTCTGAGGGCTGCCTTGGAGACAACAAGGAACTGTGTGTGTCATTCAAGGAATCACTCGGGGAATGAATTATTAAATGTCTCAAGGAAGGACACAGACCAGAATCAAATGAAAAGTATTCTTAGTTTACATATGAGCAAGAAGTTTTGGCAGATCACTGTGGGTAGGAGTCCTATAGGTGTGTATTATTCTTGGCTGGCTGATGACAATACACTGCCTTTCTCTGGGAGTTCCCAGAGAAAACACAGATTCTAAAAAGACAATGGTGGGTAGGGTTTACAGCCAGAGCGTCACTCTAGAGCATTCTTTTCTTGATCCCAGTACACGAGAGGTGTTAGAGGCCCATATTATTAGATTTCGCATGAGTGAGAGGTGGGGTCTACCCCTCAGGGTTCTTGAATCCATAAAATTCTATATGTTGAGAGAAGCCAAAACATGGCCTTTCCCCCAATTTGACTTTTCCTCCTCAGCCATGCATATTTCTGGGGTGGATTCTAAAGCTGAGTATTTTAAACCCCTTGAGGGAAGTTCTAAACCTTTTTTGGGAAACAGGGTGAGAACAACAGTCAGTCCCCACTGTGGATCATCCTCTCCCCGCTATGTCATCTGTGGGCAATGAAGGACATGGGGGCCTGAAGGCATCACACTCTGACACTGACCATAAGACTGCAGAGTGTATCCAGATAGCTGAGTGGGGAAGCCAGAATTTTTAGCCCCTTACACACAGCATAGGAGCTCAAGTGAGAACCAGTGAGACTGGACAAGACAACACATGTGGCCCAGAGATGCCCACAAGGCAAGCTGGGGCTGGACATGAGCCAACGCATGAGAATCTGAGTTCCAGTAACAGAGTAGAAATGCAACAAGGCAAAGTGATGGTGGAGAAGAACTTACAACATTTTGCTATGTCCAATCTGTCCAGGGATATATTCAACACCAAGGAGCTGTGTACCCTTCAATCCCAATCTTGGGAAACCTTGACAAGCAGTGAGTTGGGAAGCTCCAAAATGATAAATGTCAACATGAGTAAAATAGAAACTGCCCTGACCATGGAACACCCCTCACCAAAAATACTGGTTCCCCAAGATTCTAAACTATCAGACCTGAAAAGACAGATCCTGAGTGAATTACAGTTTAAACTGGAGAGTGAGGAGCATAATCAGGCTCAAGGATGTCCCACTGACATGTGCCTTCCTTCAGATAGCTTGACTTCCAAGGTTTCACTGACTCAGTCCCAGAGTGTGTGCAGCGGGGACATGGAAGCATCCCAGGTGTTGCATGTCCAACTGAAGGACAGCAGAATTAGCATGGAGGAGCAGCAGGAATCCTGGGACTCAAAACTGGCCTTCTGTAAGGGCCAGCCTACAAATTTCTCACAAAGAAGAAGTGCAAAGAAAGTGAGACCTCAGGATCCCAAAGCAAGAAAATGCCAAAGTGAGGACTCAGGAGTAGGGACATCTGCAGGCAGAGAGGAGAGCCTCCATGTTGAGGAAAGAAAATTACAGCGCGCTTCGTCAACTCTGTCACAGAATGAACAGTTTCCTCTTGAAAGTTACTTCAGAAAAAAGATGAGGCAATTTTCTCAGTGGATCAATTCCAAGAAAAAAAATCAAAGGGCATCAAGAAAGTCCCCAGCAAAAAGCCAAGTTCATGGCCACCTTAGCGCAGCACCAAGACCCAGTTGAAAGTGTGGCTACTTTTGGGAGTGATCAGCCTCCTGAAGCTCAGAAGCTCACTACCACTAGGAAGGTCCTAGAAGAGAAGGAGGCACGTATGCATGGATGTGAGGCCTCAGAATTAAGCCAGCAGCAGGAGGAACTACAGGCCCAGGTAGGGCTTGACAAGAGACCTCCCTTCAAATATCGGGCTCTTTCTGACCCACAACAAGAGAAAGGGGCAAGTATCAAGTCCTGCCACCAGGAAGCGGTCTGTGTTGACAAGAACCATCCTACATGTATCAGACAGAAGAGAGACAGGGTCAGACAGCCCTGGAAAGCTGAGACCTTTGAGAATCAGCTATTAAAACAGAGTCAATGCCCTTCTTCTCTGCCTCCTGGAGAGTCTGTGCCTCATCCAAGCCCCACCTGTGTGCGTCAAGTATGCCAGGTACTTTGGGCCACCAGGGGTGACCCTGATAAAAGTACTGTGTTTAGTGATTTGACTCTTCTACTCAAGCAGAAAATGCTTCTCCAGCACTGGCAGGGAGAAAAATTATCCTAAAGAAATCATTCAGTCCTTGTTGAGAAAGCGTCACAATTTTCATGTGAATATACCCTCTGATGAGAACAACCTTCAGCACAACAAAGAATATTCATCCTCCTCAATAAACGTTTCTTCTAATAGAGAGTGGTGTTCTCTTTGTGCTGCACTGGGACCGGGGCTGGGGCTTGCAATCAGGGAAAGGAAGCAGTGCGTTCAACTTTTAGTAGTTAATGCTTTTGGCTTCTACAAGTACACCAGTCCCTTGTACAAAGCCTGACAGTGGCCTTCTCAGTTTTATCCTGGGGTCCTTTATTTGATCCTGTTCTGATATCCTGTATTTAAAACATTTAGTTTTTTTTTTTTCATAAGAAGTATAATGTGCTTACTCTGAAAATCTTCAGGTCTTTACAAATAGTGAGAAAAGCCCTTAAAGTCTAGAACTTGATTAAAACTGTCTTTCATGTGCTCCCACACTATTTGTCCGGTAGGACACTATGTCAGCTAGGCCTCACCTCCCGGAGGCTACTCAGGCCGAGTGATACCTTTTCAACATATGAATATACGGGATAGTCTTTGAGCATGAAGACAGTACCTCCAGTGATGTTGCCAGGGATATTGTCCTCCTATATGGTGCCTGCCTTCCCAGACATGCAACATTTTACCCCAAGGTTATAGTAATTGAGGGGTGCATTAATTATCTATTGCTGTGTAATGGATATTCCAAAATTTAGTGGGTTAAAAAATATATACTTATTATCTCATAGCTTTTGTGGGTCAGAAATTCCGTAGAGGCTTACTTACCTGGATTCTCTGCTTCAAGGTTGCATTTAAGGTATCAGCTGAGGCTACATTCTCACCTGGAGGCTTGACCAACTCCCATACTCAGTCACATAGTTGCTGGCGGGATGCAGTTCCTCAAAGTCTGTTAGAATGAGATCCTCAGTACCTTGCTGGTTCTTGGCTGGGGCTGGCTGGTTCCTTATCAAGTGGGCTTCTCCAGCATGGCAGCTTACTTCATTAAAGCAAGGAGAGAGTTTGCAAACAAGATAGAAGTTACAATCTTTTGGAAACTAGTAATGGAAATGACATCCTATAACCTCTCCTTTATTCTATCACTCAGAGGCAAATCACTAAGTCCAGCCTATGCTTAAGGGGAGGTGTAATTACACAAGAGTGTGAACACCAGAAGTGGGGATGATTGCAATCTTCTCAAAAGTCTTCCTAATGCAAGGATTTCTTCTCGGACACCCTATTCAGTTTGTTGAAGCAAAAGTTGCCAAAGGTGCCATGTGGATTTTTGTCCTCATTCATATCCAAGTCATTAAGGTCAAAACTGTTTAGTGGTAAATGAAGTACCACCTGGCAAGTAACTATCAAAGAGACTGGAGCATCCAAAGAAGGAAGGAAAGGTGATATAGGCAGGTAAAGTAGTTTGGGGACATCCTGAATGGTTAAGTAAAATAAACCCTGAGAACCACCTGACTTACCAGTATTCAAACTGGGGGGCGGGGAGGGAAGCTGGTGTAATATGGCTCATCCGGCTCTACCACAGTCTCTCTCTTTTGCCCTAGCTCCCAGACCATAGGTGTGTATAAGTAATCCTCAGCTTCTGGAGACTTAGCCAACATTATAGAGGAAGGGAACCCTACAGGTTGCAAGGTTTAATTTCTGTTCTTGTTAATATATTTAATATAGCACATTCATCATTTCAAATTTAATTCTCATAGCTTTAAAAACAGAGAGAATGGGTCACTCAACTATTGGAAAAGCCAGTACTAGGGATCTTAGAGCACATACCCCCATTTGGGGGTATTTTCCACGTACCTATGTCTTGAAGGCTCTGATGCCTGGGAACTCTGTCACACTCAGGCACCCCTGATATTTCTGTGATCTCGGGGATCCTGAGACCACACTGCCCTGCTTAGGATTCTGCCTGCTTCAGCACCAAGGCATCTTTCAGACAGGGACATCCCTCACTGGAGCTGACTTCCAAAAGTTCTGATTTTGTGCTCTGCTACTCACTTGCCTGTAGCCCGATGATGGAGGCTCCCTATCCCCCATGGATTATCTTCCCATATATCGCCTTGGATTCCCTCCTTAGCACCTCTTACCTGGCAGACTATTGTCACTTTTCTGTTTGTAGAGTTGCAGGTATTCTTTTCTTTGATCTCCCCTTGATTTCACAGGTGTTCAGAATGATTTGATAGCTATGTAGCTGAATTGCTGCCACCAGACTAAAGTAAGGTCTCTTGCTCCTCTGCCATCTTGGACTGCAATCTCAATGCAGATTTCATAATCCCCTCTCATAGAAGGGCAACCTGAAGGACAGAGAAGGTAATATATATTTAATGGGCTAGCATGAAAGAGAGAGCCAGGGTTGGAGAGCCCCTTATACTGTGAGGAATTATTTGCATGTAAAAGATGGGAAATACAACTTCGCTGACTTAAAAAGGAGCATCTGTTGACTTAGGTACCTGAAGAAGTCTGGGAATAAGGCTGGCCTAAGGTACAAGGGTTCATGTTGGGCCTCAAATGATGCCTTCCAGTTTCACTTTCTATCCATTTCTTGGCATTCTGGACGGACTTTCTGTCAGAGAATTTTGTATCTTGAAGTGTATCTTCCACGTTTTAAGTGTAGCTAAAAATGGTTGTGTCTCTCAGTAGTCCCTGCAGAAAATCCCACTGTGCCTTATTGCTCCACTTTTGGCTCAGTTTTGCCCATCCCTGACCAATCACTGTTGTCAAAAGCATAAAATCATCTTTTGGCCAAGCCAGAGTTATAGATGCATTCTTAAAATAGGAGTGTTAGGGAAAGACAACTCTACCTGCCCATAGGCTGAGACTGAGAATGGGGTTAGTTCCCTAGAGGTCAATAAAGGGACTGTTTCCAGAAGGTGAATGAATGCTAGGTATCAAAAATAAAACAGATATCTACTCCAGACCTCTTTCTTTCTGCCCCATTTCTGCTTTCTTGTCCAGAGTTATGTCATGACTAAAGCTTGGAGTTGCAGGAAACGTGGATTCTGAGGAGACTTAGGGATAAGAAGAGTCCCCAACATCCATGTGGATAGACTATCCAATAATCTGGTCTCTCACTGTTCACCCCTTCTCATCCTTGAGCCCTTTACTTCCATTTCAGTTTAGTTATGGCCATATCCTAGAACTTCTCACCAGGAACACTTCTGCCATCTGAACAGTCTGACATTCCACCCGAGTTCATCCTTTCAGTTTATGCCCTCAGTATGCCAATTCTTCAACTTAGGAACCACAAGACACTTTATACATCTCCCTGTTCATCTGAGAATGGTTTGTCTCATTTACTCCCTCTCCAAGGAAAACTTCATTGTTCGTCACTTAATTCCAAACCTAAAGAGCTCTACTTTTAAAAAAGAAAAATTTTTTTAAATTTCTTTTCAGTGTTACAAAATTCTGTGTTTACGCACCACACCCAGTGCTCCATGCAATACGTGCCCTCCACAATACCCACCATCAGCCTCACCCAACCTCCCACCGCCTTCCCCTTCAAAACCCTCAGTTAGTTCCTCAGAGTCCACAGTATCTCATGGTTTGACCCCCCCTCCAATTTCCCCCAGATCCCTGATCCTCTCCATCTAAGAGCTCTACTATTGACAGCTTTTCATTCGCCTTTCATCTGTCATGCCAGGCAAAAGGCAGTTGTGTCTTTTTTAGACCTGTATTCTAATAAACGGGTGATTCATCTAGGATAAAATCAACACAAGTAATTATGTCGATGCCACCATAAACGTTCTATAGTATTAGCTTCAACAATCCCTGAAAACAACCCATTAGTTCCTTCAGTGTTTAGTGTGCACCAGGCATTCTTTGAAGCATTAGGGGCACACCAGTGAAGGAAACAAAGCTCCCTGTCTTGGCCGACCTCATATGATTGTTCTTTAGTCAATTCTCTTAAGTGCTCAAGACGATTTCACTTTTTCACAATTTCTGCAGTCTCCTCATTCGTTGAGCGTATGTGCTGGACCACGGTAGGGGAATAAAAAGTCACCAGAACTTTTCATCATTAAAAAACTTCGAAAGAGTAACAAAATCAACACGTGAACACCTATCCCTTCTTTTTTCTTTCCTTCCTATTATACTGGAAGGTTTTCCTCGGGGATCTGTCCTTGCTTCCCAACTTACAACACTTTTTTTCACTGTTTGAATATTTGGCTTAATCATCTACATTTCTCGAAAATTGAGAACATATTTACCTCAATACAGCCTGGCAGGCCCCAGAGTTCAGAAACTTCTAGACAGAAAAGCCAGTAACGGAAGGGATTTCAAAGCGGAGGTTCACACCAGCCTGCTCTGGGGGCGGAGCCACGCACAGGGCGAGTTGCACCTGGGGGTGTGGCTACGTACAGGGGAAGCCACACCCTGCGGCGGGTCACGTCCTGGAGGGGACTGCATCCAGGGGCGGACTTCATCTCGGGAAAGCCACACCCAGGGGCCATGTTACCCCAGGGTGAGCCAAGCTCAGGGGCGGGACACGTCCAGGTCTAGGCGCACTGGGGGCGGGGCCACGGGGAGGTCGAACCACACCTGGGGTGGAGACTGTATCCAGGGCAAACCGTGCCAAGAGCGGGACAAAATTCAGGGCAACGCATACGGGGGCGGACCACGTCCAGAGTGAGCCCGATCTAGGTGCGGGGCTGAGGAGGCTGTGGTGTTTGGCTTCTTCATGGCAGCGGTGCTGTACCGTCTGACTGTTAAGCATTTCACCTCAGCCTTCTGGATCCTGTCTCCATCACTTCTGAAAGTCGAGTTTTGATTTGCCTCAAAGTCAGATTTTGACGGAGAACTTCTGGATATCGGAACGACCTTCCCTTCTGCCCAGAAGGACCCTTCCCACAGTCTGCCTTTTCCATCCTCCCTGCTGGCTCTAGAGGCCTCTCAACGCCTAAGGACCTCAGAGAATGTGCTGAGGCTTGGGGGTGGGGCCGCGCCTGGGCCACGCGAGCCCCGTTTGCGGAGGTCCCTGGATGGAACTTGCTGAGGTGATCCTAGTAGTAAATAGAGCGGCGATATGGACCACTGTTAAGACTTCACCTTGTACCAGCTGCCTGCCCTTGTACAAGAAGCCCGTCTCAGATCTCATATATTATTTGCAGAGATAATAATATCTGACAGGGGTGGCCCTGAGACTTGGAATGAAGTGGAAAATTTAGAGTAGTGTTAAGGGTTGATGTTACTGAAGGGTTTGGGGCGCCTTGTTGGACTTCCAGCCCCCGGAGAGCCTAGTGCCTTGCAAGTGCCTGCACTGGTGGGGACAGTGAGACGTCAAGATGTGAGTTCATACACTCAATTGACAGTCATCATTTCTGAATCGCTGCAGAACCGGAACTGGAAGGATGTTCACAGTTCGCTAGTTTTCAAACAAGCCAACAAGAGCTTCAACCGCTGGGACCTAGCGGTGAGTTCAGTAGGAATGGTTCGTGGGAACCTCAGGTATAGGTCAATCGAGGCATTATGGACAGGCTAGAGGCAGAGCCATTTGTCACGCCTTGCATGAACCAGGATAGCAGGACGCGCACCTCTCCAGCAGGCAGGCCTACGTGTCTTTGATTAGCCAGAAACACTCAGGTAATTGCCTTACATTGCGGGCATTGATAAATTCATGCCTACTGTGTGTCTTGGTTCTGTGTTGGGAAGTGTCACCATGTTTATTATAGTAAGAGGTGGAAGAGAATCCCATTTGCGACTGTTTCCACTATTAGAAAGTATTAAATGTGAATTTGAAAGATATGTTAAGCTATTAAAAACCTCATAGTTTCCCAGCTTCAAAACAATTACCGTTAACTTTCTGATGCATCTTCTTAGAGTCTACTTTTAATACTGCTTAAATAATACATATTTTAACTAAAAACACTATCATAAACATTTTTAAGTTATTATAAATGTTCATAACGTTTTTATGATAACATTCTTTTAAGTGGTAGAATATTCAACTGCTTTTTATTGACATTTGGTTAGTTTCTAACTTGAAATGTTACTGTTTTGCTTGCCATGTTTGGTCATAATTGTACTTATTTATAAACCCTCCTGTTCCAAACAGCATCAAGCTTTTCCTATATTTGATTAACCCCGGATTCTGCCCTAGGCCAAATGCTTTTTTCTTTCTCCTGCCTCCTTAGATGAGCAGTGTGCTCATGTGTTTAGCTGATTCAGCAGTAGACTGTCCTCTGAGTGTCAAGCCAGTGAAACCAAATGCTTGCTGAACCTCCTCAATATAAGATCTTACAGACTGAACCTGTTGTCTTCCTTTATCTCTAACCTTCCCTTCTCCATACAGTCCCAGTATCAGTAGCACCCAAAAAGCCAAGCAAGAAACACAAGAGCCACTTTACATTCTTCCCTCTTTATTGTCGCTAGCAGCTACTTCGTGGAGAAGCTGGAAAAATATGCTGTGCAGAGAAATCCTAGAACTCTCACAGTATAGTATATTCTCCAAATAGATTATAAGATCCTTCAGGTCATGAGCTATATTTTGATAATTAATTTTAATTATATTAGTTATATATGTTCACATTTTCCTGAGTCAAAATTAAAACACTCTCATTACAGTGAAATACCCCATTCCAACACAAAGTGTCTCATTCCACATCTATCAATTAACTAATTTCTTTGTTACTTATATCAATATAGACTATTGGTTTCCTAGTTGATTCAGTTCAGTCTGCTACTATCTATTTATTTTGGTGCCCAAATTGTCATTTTTAGTTGATTACCTCAGTCTGACTGCTGTGTTCTTTTGATTTATCTCAATCATTTTTTACTTTCTGACACAAGAAAGATGTTTCAAGCTGATTGTATACTTTTCCCTGCATAATCCCTCAGTTTTTGATTTCTTTAATGGAAAATGGTATTTAGAAGCCAAAGTCATTTTGGTAGATGTGTTCATTATTATTAGGATGTTGCTGCTTGTTGGCTGTCTTAATAAATAGAGTTAAGGAATATGTATATATATGCACACACACACACACATTCACATATTTAAATATTAATTTATTTTTCTCATCTCTACATGTGTTGGGAGTTGTGAGTTCACACCAATACTTCTAGTTATAATCTAACACCACAGGGTTCATTGTAGTTTTCTCCCTTTCCAGGGGAAAGGCTGTCTGCTTTTCCCCATTGAGAATGATATTCACTGTGGGTTTTTCATAGATAGATTTTATGAAGTTGAGAAATGTTCCCTTTATCCCTGTACTTTGAAGAGTTTTAATCAGGAACGGATGCTGTATTTTGTCAAATGCTTTTTCTACATCAATTGAGAGGACCGTGTGGTTCTTTTCATTTCTCTTATTGATTTGTTCTATAACATTGTTTGATTTGTGAATGTTGAATGACCTTTGCATCCCAGCGATAATTCCCACCTAGTCATGGTGGATAATCTTTTTATTGTATTGTTGGTTCCTGTTAGCTAGGATCTTGTTGAGAATCTTGGCATCCACATTCATCAGGGATATTGGTCTGAAATTCTCCTTTTTGGTGGGGTCTTTGCCTGGTTTGCGGATCAAGGTAATGCTGGCTTCATAGAAAGAATCTGGAAGTTTTCCCTCTGTTTCTATTTTTCTAAACAGCTTCAGGAGTGTAGGTATTATTTCTTCTTTGAATGGTTGATAGAATTTCCCAGGGAATCTGTCAGGTTGTGGACTCTTGTTTTTTGGGAGGTTTTTGATCACTGCTTCAATCTCATTACTAGATATTGGTCTATTCAGGTTGTCAATTTATTTCTGTTTCAGTTTTGGAAGTTTATAGGTTTCTAGGTTGACTCCATTTCTTCTGCGTTGCTTAATTTACTAGCATATAACTGTTGGTAATTTCTGATGATTGTTTCTATTTCCTTGGTGTTAGTCATGATCTCTCCCCTTTCATTCATAATTTTATTAATTTGGGTCCTCTCTCTTTTTGTTTGGGTTAGTTTGGCCATTGGTTTATCGAACTTATTAATTTCTTTCAAAGGACCAGCTTCTAGTTTCGTTGATGTGTTCTACTGTATTTCTAGTTTTTAACTCATTGATCTATGCTCTAATCTTAATTATTTCCCTTCTTGTGCATGGGGTTGGATTAATTTGTTGATTTTCCAGTTCTTTGAGGTATAAAGAGAGTTGGTGTGTTCGAGATTTTTAAATTTTTTTGAGTGAGGCTTGGATCGCTATGTATTTCCCTCTTAGGACTGCCTTTGCCATATCCCATAGGTTTTGGACCTCTTTGTTTCTTTGTTCTCATTGGTTTCCATTAATTGTTTAAGTTCTTCTTTGTTTCCTGGTTGATCCAGACATTCTTGAGCAGGGTGGTCTTTAGCATCCAAGTATATGAATTCCTTCCAAACTTTTTCTTATGGATGAGTTCCAGTTTCAAAGCATTGTAGTCTAAGAAAATGCAGGGAATTATCTCAATCTTTTGGTATCGGTTGAGCCCTGATTTGTGACCCAGTGTGTAGTCTATCCTGGAGAAAGTTCCACGTGTGCTCAAGAAGAATGAGTATTACCTTGTTTTAGGGTAGAATGTTCTGTATCTATCTATGAGGTCCTCTAGTCCAATGTGCCATTCAAAGGTTTTGTTTCTTTGTTGATTTTTTGCTTAGATGATCTGTCTCTTGGTGAGAGTAGTGTGTTAAGATCCCCTACAATTAAAAAAAAAAAAAAGATCCCCTACAATTAATGTATTCATATCAATATGGCTCTTAATTTTGTTTAACAAATGGCTTATGTACTTGGCTACTCCCTTGTTAGGGGCATAAATATTTATAATTGTTAGATCGACTTGGTGGAGAAACCCTTTAAGAATGATATGGTGTCCTTCTGTATCTCTGACTACAGTCTTTAGCTTAAAATTTAATTTATCTGATATGAGAATCGCTACCCCCGCTTTCTTTTGAGGCCCATTGGCATGAAAGATGGTTCTCCATCTCTTCACTTTCTTTTTTTTCTTTTTAAATTTTATTTATTTATTTAACAGAGAGAGAGAGAGATCACAAGTAGGCAGAGGCAGGCAGAGAGAGAGGAGGAAGCAGGCTCCCCGCTGAGCAGAGAGCCCAATGCAGGGCTCAATCCCAGGATGCTGAGATCATGACCTGAGCCGAAGGCAGAGGCTTAACCCACTGAGCCACACAGGCGCCCCTCCATCCCTTCACTTTCAACCTGGATGTATCTTTAGGTTCAAAACGTGTCTCTTGTAGACAGCGCATGGACAGGTCCTGTCTTTTTATCCCATCTGCAACCTTGTGCCTTTTTATGGGAGCATTTAAACCATTGACATTGAGAGTGGTTATTGAAAGGTAAGTTTTTATTGACATCATGTTGCCTGTGAAGTCCTTGTTTCCATACATTATCTGTGTAATTTTCTGTTCTATGTCACTCTTGGCTTCTTTCTTCTTTTATAGAATCTCTTTAATATTTCTCGTGGTGCCGGCTTGATGGTCACATAATCTTTTAAACCTTGTGGGTCTTGGAAGCTCTTTATCTATCTATCCATTCTGAATGTCAGCCTTGCTGGATAAAGTATTCTTGGGTGCATGTTCTTCTCATTTAGTGCCCTGCATATGTCTTGCCTGCCTTTTCTGGCTGCCAGGTTTCTGTGGACAGGTCTGATTTTATTCTGATCTTCCTTCCTCTGTACGTAAGGAATCTCTTCCCCCAGCTGCCCTTACGACCTTCTGTCTGAATCGCTGATTCGTAAACCTCACAATTAGGTGTCTGGAGGTCTTTCTAGACTCATTGATCTTGGGTCTTTCTAGACTCATTGATCTCTGCCTCTATGACATGAACACTTGTTCCATTCCCCAGATGAGGGAAATTTTCCCTAGTATTTGTTCAATTGTATCTTCTAGTCTTCTCTCTTTCTCTACCCTCTCAAGGATCCCAATAATTCTGACATTAGAACATTTCATGGCATCATTTATTTCCCTAATTCTGTTTTCATGGCTTCTAAGTTGTTTGTTCCAGGCTTCCTCCTGATCCTGCTTTTTTAATCAGTTTTTCTTCTAGATCACCTTTGCCTCAGTTACCCTAGCTGATAGAATATTTAGATTAGATTGGATCTCCTTGGTAGTATTTTTAACTTCTTCCAGATCAGCTCTCCCTTCCACCCTTAGAGATTCTTTATTGCCACGAATGGTCTTCTCCAACCTAGCCATTGCCTGGACAATTTTTACCCTGAATTCCATTTCCAACATATTGTTTATATCCATATCCAATAGTTCTGTGGCAGAGGTTGCAGTCTCTGAATTTTTCCTCTGTTGGGTGTTCATCCTCCTAGTCATTTTGGTGAGAGGTGGTTATGAGGATGCATATATATCAACTATGATCCAGTCAAGGTACCCCTCTTCACTGATGATCTTCTGCCCCCGTAGAGATCCAGAAATGTATAATGTTACATCTCAGGCTGATTTCATGGGTGTTCAGAGTGTTCTGGTAGATATTTAGCTCAAATCAGGGGACCAGCTGAAACAGGGTCTCCTACTTCTCTGCCATCTTGCACCTCCCCTCTGAAATTCTGTTTCTGTTATTTTGTTTCTAGTTTTTCCCATCATGTAAATACTCACCTTTGCTTAAATTACTGTGCCATTGGAAATAGTTAATTTTTTTTTTTTTTTTTTTTTTTAAGAGAGAGCATGAGCAGAGGGAGGGAAGGTCTCAGAGGGACAGGGAGGAAGAAAGACTTAATTAAGCAGGCTCCAGGCCCAGTGCAGAGCCAACACAGAACTTGATCTCATGACCCTGAGATTATGACTTGAGCCGAAATCAAGAGTCAGACACTTAATGGATTGAGCCACCCAAGTGCCCTGAATATTTGTTAATCTTGAGGAGAAATTTTCCTTAACTTCTAGATTATGGTATTGTTTTTATCAGTACAAATGTCAGGATCAAATCAGAATGGATCAAACTTGGGATGTTCAAACAAATGATAGCCTTAGCATATTCTTCGCCAAGAAGACAGATAGCAAAACCTGGAGTTTATTTCTTATCTCTCCATTCTCACCTTACTAAATTTCTTCCTTTTTTAGGATTTTTTTGGGGTCCTTTTTCTTTCACACTGGAATTTCTGCCATAGAAATTTACTATTTCCTCAGTGTTGTTATCTATTAAAATCATCTCAATGTTGTGTTCTCATCAACACTGTGAAATAGATATCATTTTCATTTTACAGATTGGAAACTGAGACCTAAATGGTTAATTGCATTGCTCAGGGCCACACACTAGATATCATCTTAGGGATTTAATTCTTCAGACATGACACTGACTTACCTGAAATGTTACACGTAGTGTAGATCTTTGCAGTTTTTAAGCAGAAATATTGTCTTTTGGTTCCTGTGTTATTTTTTCTCTTTCTTTCTTTTCCAATTTCTTTGAACTCTCAACTTTTACACTTGTTCATATTTTTTTATTTATTGCTTCTTCTGTTTCTCTCATTAAACAGATTCTTTCTTTTATTGCTTATACTCTGTCTGCCCTGGCAGTTTGGCTTCTATAATTTCTTTTTTTTTTTTTCCAAAGATTTTATTTATTTGACACAGAGAGAGTCGGCAGAGAGGTAGGCAGAGAGAGAGGAGGAAGCAGGCTCCCTGATGAGCAGAGAGCTTGATGTGGGGCTCGATCCCATGACCCTGAGATCATGATCTGAACCAAAGGCAGAGGCTTTAACCCACTGAGCCACCCAGGTGCCCCTGGCTTCCATAAATTCTGTCCAGAATTTTAGCTAAGTAAGCCTCAGAGTTTGAGTTTAGTCGAATTCCTGCTTTCTGTTTTCATCCTTTCTGAAATCCTCATTGGTCATCTTCTGAGTTTCCTCAAAATCTGGTGACTTTATGCTTTTGTACCATGGGGTTAGCTCCTATTCCTGGCATAACATGTAGGTGGCTTCCCTTGTGAAAAGGATGCACCTTTTAGGATTCTGCTGTGGGCCTGTCCGGAGAGGCCACAATTCTTACAACAGGTCCCTCTGCATTCCTCATCTTAGGTAATACTTCTCCTGCCTTGCTGCTTTAAGAAGGAGTCTCTCTCTATTCTCCTTCCAGGCTACCTAGCTTTTTTTTTTTTTTTTTTTTAATTTATTTATGTATTTGAGACAGAGAGAGTGAGTGAGAGTAAAGAGCATGATCATTGGTGGTTGGGGAGAAGCAGACTCTCCACTGAGGAGGGAGCCCAACATGGGACTCCATCTTGGGACTCTGGGATCATAACCTGAGCCAAAGGCAGATGTTTAACCATCTGAGCCACCCAGGCTACCTAGTTTTTGAAATATATTTAAAATTTTATTTTATTTTATTTTTTTAATTTTTCAATTTTATTTATTTATTTGACAGAGAGAGAGATCACAAGTAGGCAGAGAGGCAGGCAGAGAGAGAGGAGGAAGCAGGCTCCCTGCTGAGCAGAGAGCCCGATGCAGGCCTCCATCCCAGGACCTTGGGACCATGACCTGAGCTGAAGGCAGAGGCTTTAACCCACTGAGCCACCCAGGTGCCCTAAAATTTTATTTTTTTTAACCAGGGTAATAAGCACACGCTTTTTAAAGCAAATATTTTTAAAAGACTTATAAACAGAAACAAGCAGTTCTTTCTTTCATCCCTTTCTACCCCCTCAATAACTGTTTCTTCTTTTTTGATATTTCTAAATAATAGATACATACTGCTATTTCTTGAATTATGTATATTGGGTATTGCATGTTAATTTTTTTATATAATAACATTTATTTCTTTTCATTATTCTTCTAATTTCTGTCCTCGTTATTCTTATATAGTCTTCTACCACAATTTTTGGTTAAATCAGCTGTTAGTGTTTATGATATTATTACCTCGTAAATATTGTGCATTGCGGACTCAAGTAACATACTGTGACTTCTTTTATTTTGGGGTATTTTTTTCTGTAGTTAAACATTTCCTCTAATATTTGTTTAGCTCTCTATGAAGCTATGGCTTTTTTTCCCCCCAAATAGTCCAATCGTTCTGTTCTAATCCTTAAAATATCTCTATATTCCAAAACGCCAATTAATATGTTGTTTTATTTTTTTTCCTCAGTAACCCTTGTAGGGACCAAAGGCAGGCAGCCCCAAGATGGGCCACTTTGGCATCAATATTATTTTGAATTAAAAGCAATCCAAACCCTGCAGTTTCAGAAAAATCCCCCCCCAAATGCCTGCTTTTACCAGGAAAAGACCTATTAATAGATTTCTCTATACCTAAGAAACTTACTTAAGTAAAAAGGCAACCTTTGTTTTCCAAGCATCTCCTTTCACCTTCCTACTAATGGTCTTTCTCCTCTTGTATTCTCTACCACTTTCTTTCTCCTTAGATCATATAAGCATCATGTTGCCTCACTGTCTTTGGAATTTCCACGTCTGTGTGGATTCCCCATAAGTAATTTGATTATTTGATTATTGATTATTTGATTATTTGATTATTTAATTAAATTTGATTTTCTCCTGTTAATCGTCTCTCGTCAATTTGATTCTCAGCCCAGGTAGAAGGACCATGAATGGTAGAGTAAACTCTTCCTCCACAATACCTCCTTTGACATGTCTCCAATTTAGTCTTTCACTTTCTCCTTCTGTCAGAAGGAGAGATGTAATTCTGGGACCTTTTTTTTTTTTTTTTTTTTTTTTAACCTTCCTGTGTTGGAATCCTTATTTCCTGGATTTCATGTAGATAATTTTCCCATATTCTATAATATATCCTTTCATGATGATGTACTTTGATACTTTTCCATTCATAGTTCTTGGCTTTCAGTGGACCTGTGTGATTTCAAATGCATATCCTTCAGTTCTTGGAAAATTTCTTACATTATTTGATAGATACCAGCCCTTTCTTTTCCCTTTTCTCTCTTCTTGGAACTTTTCTCAATGAGAAGGTAAAACTCCTGACTTAATTCTCCAATTTCTGTTATTTTTCTCAATTTTTCCTATTGTATTGTTTTATCATTTTATTTTAGTGAGAGATTTTTCTCAACTTTGTTTTCCAACGTTTATAAAGTTAACCCGTTTCTTTTTTTTTTAAGCATATTTTACTTATTCTTTCTTGTTTTTTAAATGTTTCTGCTTTTCTGTTTTACAAAGCGTGTGGTGGTTATTGTTTTATAGACATAATAAATTTCCATTTATTACTTTGAATATTTGAAAAATTTTAGAAGTGTCTCTTTTTTTTCTTTCTTTTTTTAATCTTACATTTGTGTTGGAGCTTTTTCTCAGTTGCCTGGTGACTCATAGGTATCAGTGAATAAGAGGCATCAGAAAATAAAATTGACAGGCTACTATACTTTTTCATTTGTTAGAATTGACATTTGTCACTTACAGAAACTCAATTTAAGCTAGCTTAAGAAAAAAGGGAACTCTCTTGCCATACACAGAAATAAAACACAGAGTAGTCTTCAGATATGGCGGGATTCAGGAGGTGATACAGTGTTGTCACTGTGATTTCTCTTTATTTTGGGATGAGGGCACTTCCTTTTATACCACATGAAATAAGTGAAAGAAAAGAGGAAAGAGGAGTGCTGTTATCAAAAGAAGGTTATAAGGGAAAGGAATACTTGAAAGAGAAAAACCATAGCTATTTCCTAAAGCCCCTTCAGATGGCGCATGTGAGACTCAGGATCCTAAAACTTAAAATTTACTTTATAGTTGAGTTATTATTGCTCTTAATAAAGCAAAAATCTATTCCCTTCCAGGACTGTGATGTGTTATTCTCTCACATACCTACTTCTCTCCCCTACCCAAATGTGTTTGAGATGTATCCTTCTGAAAGACAGCATAGTCTTGACCCAGAAATTCTTTAAGACAAGCAGTTCTCAATCTTCAACAAGTGTAAAAATTCGTAGGGTTCTTGTTCAAATGTAGGTGCTGATTCAGCATGTTCTTGGTGGGGTATGAAACTTCTATTTTTTTGAAAGATGCCAGTTAATATTGATGCTACCGGTTCTTGGATCACACTTCGAATGACAAGGCTTAAAGCATTTGGTTTAACTTCTCAAGTTGCCATTGCTTAGAAACTTTTCCAGAAAATCTGAAACCTGACTGGCTACAGTGTCTTACTTTCACAAACTTCAGGATCAAACCAAGTCCTTCACGACGTAGCAGGTAGGCTAACTTCCAATGTCCAGAGTAAAAAGAAAAAAAAAAATGATGAAGAAAAAAAACCCCACAAGACTTTCTGGGAAGGATTTACATTTTCTGAATCTCCAGTACCTCAGGCTCTCTGTTCTTCTGTGTGAGCACAGACCTTGGAGGAGGTCTCTAGTCTATAAATGTGACTACAAATGGATGTGAGACTGGCCAAAATCAATCCCCTACTTAACAGATGCTAACTGGTTATTTTTACACAATCTGAAATCCATGAAGTAATTAGGAAAGCCCATAAGAATTAAATCCTAGGCTCAATAACTGGTAAGTGAATTGTCCCATCATAAGGGCATGTGTATTCACAAGCAGTGGGAAATACATGTCATCCTGTAGCAGTGGTCCCAATTGATATACTTCTTTTGTTATTTAATAGTAGTACATCAGTTCTGCAGTACTATCACTCCTAAATTTAGCTATGCATGTTTCTCTATGATAAGAATAGGAACTGGAATAATGGCAGCATGTATTTTTCGCTGAAGTCCCCTGAGTCTTTTCTATATCCTTTTATATCTCTTAGAACTCATATTTAATCATTCCTCACATCCCTGAAATCTTTAAATAATAAAAAATGAAAGCACTGCTGAGCATAATCTGGCACCAGGAATAATCCCGGCTTTGGCTGAGGGGTGTGGGGTGAGCACAGGCTTGGGGGCAGGGGCACCCCTGTGTGCTAAACCTGGCTCTGACATTGCCTCCTTCAGAAACCTGGGGCAAGTGCTCAGCTCAATTGCCCCTAGCTGAAATGGGCAAGAGACTGATAACACTTAATCTTCCTTTCCCAGAGAGAATTAATTAACTGGCAGAGCAACTGTGGGGAGGGGTTGGGGGAAGAAGGCCTATAAAATACTCAATAAATACATATGAGTTCTGTGAGAATGTGTTCACTGGACCTTATCAACCCCAAAAGTGGCTTGCAAGTTTCTGTGCAATTAATAGTTGCTAAAATCTTAAAGAGCAGTTGACACATTATATTGGAATCACAATAATGAGTATGTTTATATTTTTCATATGTATTTATATAAACCAGAGGGTTATTATGAATACCTGTGATATCCTTTCAGATTCATAGACTTATAGATGGAAAAGAACCTTAACAATTGACTAAATAATTTCATCCATTTTATAGGAAAAGAAGTGGAGGCACAAGGAGATTGATTTAGCCAGAGTCATAGAGTGTGACTGCTTTTATGCCAGAGGCAGGACAAGAAAAAGAAGAAAGAAAAATGAGCATTTGTTGAGGGTCTCCTAAATGCCAGATATCCTGCTAGGATTCTTCACATAAAGGAATCAATTTAATGCTCACAGCAAACCTTTAGGATGTTATCTGTATAGGTTTTCTTTTGTCTAACTCAGCAAGATTATCAGAAGTAGAGGCGGAGTGTATGTCTTAGTGGTTGAAAGATCATGTTTTGTTTCTTTGTTTCATTATACCTAACTACCTCTCTAATACAGAATTGCCAGTGGTTGAAGATTCCAGGTTAGTGTGGCAAGAGGCCTGGGGAATCTGGAACCAGTCCTCCTTGACATTTTCTGGCACCTTGAATGGAGAGACTTCCTTTCCCCATAACAGGTCCCACGTTCTCCATTCCAGAAATAACACTAGTCCTGGTCTCCAGGCACAGTTTTGCAGCCTCCTAAGGCTCTCATTATCACCTATAATTCCTTAGTTTATCTTTTTTTTAATCTATTAACTTTTCCCAAAATTATTTTTGAAACTTTCCAAAATCTATCTTTGAACTTCTCTTTATCTTGGACAGTGTTGAATCTTTCCCCAGGTTTTAGAAGCCCTCTTCCCCCCAGAATTCTTTAGAGTTAATTTTTTTAATTGGTAAAGAATAACCATCACATGTTGTAGGATTATGCATGAGCTAAATATTCTACAGATCAGAGAACAAATGACCTGTTTTCCACAAATTATGTTGCAGTGTAGTCTATAGCCTACCACCATATCTATGAAAACGTGATATCAGAAAATTCAACACAAACTCAGAGCCTTCCCTACTTGAAAACCTACAATCCATTAATGTCACCTTTTACTAATTCTAACTGGTAACCTCTCAGTCTTGCTGTAGACCCTTGTCAGTTTGTTATAGGAAATTGGTTTTCCATATAAGAGCCTTTGCTTGTATTTAAATGCTGAGAAAATTTTAATTTTCCCTCTTAATCTCTTCCAGTGAAACTTCATATGTGAAAGCCATGTACTCCATGGTTTTCTTGGCTGTATATATTTCCAGATTTATTATTTAGAAAATTTATAAAATTATGTGATCAATAGTCATGAAGTTGGGTCTCTTAGACATGTTGGCAATGCTAAGCTTATTAAGAGCATAACACAGTTTTGAGAATGACATCCAAAAAGCTAGAATCCAGGACTTTCATAAACTTGGGACATGGTATATATTAATCCAGTGATTCATGCATTAATCACTTATGAAAATTAGCTTCTTAAATAAAATTCCACTTGGATTTGCTATTTGTAATCCAAGGGAAAGTCATTTGTGGGAGCCTCAGTCAAGGTAGTGTCTTTACAGAGTTAGCTATTTCTATGAATCTTCATCATGGGGCCTCTTTAATCAAGGGAAGCAAAGGTTTATTGTGAATTACTAGGTGAATCTGAGCTATTTTTATAGTAATTCTGAATATTCAGAGAAATATCAGAATAGTCCAGTTTGACTGTTAAGACAATTGAGAAATTCAGAATTCTCTGAAAGGGCTGCTAAGAAAGCTCCATATTCACAAGTTAAATATATATTGCATTCATTTCTTGCTGTGGTTATACTGATAGAACAAATGTATGAGAATGATTGTTTGGGGTTTTTATGCTTCTGGAGTATTATATCATTTACCTATGGCTGTGTACCAGTCCAGCCCAAAATAATGGTTTAAAAAACCACCACTTCTTTGTTTATGATTTTGTGGCTTGGCAACTAGGGCAGGGCCCAGCTGAGTTGGCTTGGCTCTGCAACATCAGATACTGGATTAGGCTCAATCTTATATTTGGGCCATTTCTGGGACAGCTCAGGCTGCTCTCTGCATGCTCTCTCATTCTCTAAGAGGTTTGCCCAGGCTTTTCTGTAGTTCCAGAAGACCAAGCAGTAAAGGTGAGTCCCAGTGCACAAGCCTTTGTGGATCTTTTGCGTGCATCATATTTGCTGTTATATCATTGGCTAAACAAGTGACATGGCTCAGCAAAGTCACTGTGGGAGAGGACTGCTCAGGGAACAGATATAGAGAAGAATGATTCTCTGGAATCTTATGGAAAGGAGTAACAACAATAATTACTAACACAGAGATCCGTAGAGTCCTTTCATCTTTTAGGAAATGAATATTAGATCAGATCAGGTGTGGGCAAACTATGGCCTATGGGACAAATTCAGCCTGCCACCTGTTTTTGTAAATAAAAGTTTATGGAAACACAACTATGCCCATTCATTTATATATTGTCGATGGCTCTTTTGTGCCACACTGGCAGGGTTGAGTAATTGCTACAGACACAAAGTAAGGCACAAAAAGCCAAAAATATTAGTCTCTAGACCTTCACAGAAAATGTTTGCCAACCATGAAGTGGATAGTTCACCCTTTTCTCTATCTCTAACCTGTAAAGCAATGGAGTACTTTTTAATAACTGAGTTCCAGAGGTTGAAATTGAGGTGTCATTTGGGGAATCAAAAACTAGGATGAAAAAGGCTGTATTACTAGCCAATACTTGAAACAATGGTCCTTTCCCTATGAATAAAGGATATGTAAAAAATTCTACCAAGACAGGCTGCGGGTAATTTGGGGAATAAGATTAAGCTACTAATCCTTTTCCTATGTGTATATTAGTGTGTGTGTGTATGTGTATTTTAAATCTAACTGACTAGCACAGCAAGCCAGTTCATGAGAGAGTCAATTCTTTTCCCTGATACCCCATTTTGAAGAGTTTTCCAATGTTCACAAACTCACACTGGCATAGTTGAAGCTGGTCAAGTAATCTCATTATATTCTATTTCACATGATCAGAGAGCTGTGATAGAGAAGGTGAGAGAGATACACACACGCACACACACACACACAGGTGTTTGAATAATTAGATTTTTATTATTTTCTATGTTCTTAATTCCAGTTGGTCATATTTCATATGCAAGAGAAATAATTTTACATGCCCATGTACCAACTGTGATAATTTAATAACTATAATATGTAATATATGAGGTAGTATATAGAATAGTATGAATAATATATACATAGGCAGATAGATAGATAATATAGTAACATAATGTTACCTGACCATGAACATATCCCCAGCCCCTTTTTTTTTACTACCATCATTAAAAATATATCTGATGATCATCTATGAGAAAAAAAAAATCTGGTTTTTGTAATGCATACTGTATATGTTGTTGAAAATTTCCATTGAGTGTCACCTCAAGTGTCTTTGATTCAGCCTAATTTCTATCAAGCTTTGAGTCTTGGGCACCTCCAATGTGCTTGACACTATGTATGTGTAGGTTAGTATTCTATGCTGGGCTAATGTTAACATTAGACTGAGCTACTGTTTAATAATCAAGGGTCAACAGAAATCAGAAAAGCAGAAAACATTTTCTTTAAGTGTGACCTTCAACTTATGACTGTTAATCTTGAAAACTTAATGGTTACCAATTTAAATTTTTCATTGATTTGATGTTGATGGGGTCATGATTAAATTTGTTAGGCTATGTAGAGTGTTTGTAAGGGTGTCAGGTACATAGTGTTTGCTGTTATTACTTTGTTTGCAAGGACTTGGGCTTGCTTCAGTAGCACATATACTAAAATTGTTTGCATGAACTTTAGTCTTGTTGGTTCATGTTGAGTATATTATATACTACATATACATATATTTATTGAATTTAATATGTGTACATATAGATAAATGCATACCCAACCCTATAGAACTACAAAAAAGAGAAGTAAGGCTAAAAGTTAAGTTAAAAAAGACAAAATGAGGTTAAAAAAATGGAGAAACAGTATGGTTGGCATCTGGGGGAAGTACAAGCAAGATGGAACACATGCAAGAACTAATGTTGTAAATGTTGAATATATGTAGATCTCCCAATTCATCCCATATTGTGGGTACTCTCTGGGAATGGACATGGTGGCTTAAAAACAAATTTGGCAAAGTTGAGCACAGAGTTTTTCTATCTGTGTTTAAAGAAGATTTTATTTTTTGGAGCAGTTTTAGGCTTACAGAAGAATTGCTCATAGAGGGTTGCCATATACCCTTTCCTACTTCTTCCCATCCCCACAGTTCCTACTATTATCAACATGTTGCATTAGAGTGATGCTTTTGTTATAATTGAACAACCAATATTGATATATTATTATTAACTGAAGCCTCTAATTTACATTAGAGTGCACTCCTGGCTTTGTACATTTTAAGATTTTGGCACATATATAATGTCATATATCCACCATTACAGTATTATACTGAATAGTTTCTCTGTCCCAAAAATGCCCTGAACTCCATTAATTCATTCCTGCCCTTCCGTCTGAACCCCTTGGCAAGTACTGATCATTTTACTGTCTCTATAGTTTTTTCTTTTCTGGAATGTCATATAGTTAAAATCATTCAATATATAGCCTTTTCAGACTGGCTTCTTTTACTTAGTAATATGCATTTAAGTTTCCTCCTCCCCCCAGCCCCTCATGCCACAATAGCTTGATAGTTCATTTGATTTAAGCACTGAATAATATTCCATTGTATGGATATACCATAGTTTGTTTATCTCTTCACCTATTAAAGGACATCTGGTTGTTTGAAAGATTTGGCAATTATGAATGAAGCTGCTATAAACATTAGGTGCAGGTTATTGTGTGGAAATAAGTTTTCAATTCATGTGGGTGAACACCTAGCAGTATGATTTCTGGAACTTGTGGTAAGCCTGTGTTTAGCTTTGTAGGAAATTGCCAAACTGTCTTCTAAGGTGGCTAAACTATTTCGCATTCTCACTCAGTGAATGAGAGTCCCTGTTGTTTGATATCCTCACCAGTGTTTGGTGTTGTCAGTGTTTTGGATTTTAGCCATTCTAATGGGTTTAATTTGCAATTCACAAATGAATATGGTGTTGGGCTTCTTTCTATATGCTTATTCGCCATCTGTAGATCTTCTTGGTCAGGTGTCTGTTTGGATCTTTTTCTGGCTTTTTAATTGTGTTGTTGTTTTCCTACTGTTGAATTTTAAGAGTTCTTTGTATATTTTGGACAAGTCCTTTATCAGATTATGTGTTTTGCAGATATTTTCTTCCAGTCTGTGGCTTGTCTTTCACTCTGTTAACAGTTTCTTTCACAGAGCAAGAGGTTTTATTTATTTATTTATTTATTTATTTTTAAGATTTTATTTATTTCTTTGACAGAGACAGATCACAAGTAGGCAGAGAGGAAAGCAGAGAGAGGAGGAAGCAGGCTCCCTGCTGAGCAGAGAGCCCGATGTGGGACTCGATCCCAGGACCCTGAGATCATGACCTGAGCTGAAGGCAGAGGCTTTAACCCACTGAGCCACCCAGGCGCCCAAGAGGTTTTAATTTTAAGAAGCCCAACTAACTGTGATTTTTTTTTTTTTTAAGAGAATGATTTTGATGTTGTTTTGGAAATGACATTGCCAAATCACCTAGATTTACTTCTGTGTTTTTTCATGGAAGTTTTCTACCAGTTTTTTAGGGAAATTATCCTCACAGTACAAAACTTTGTCTCCCTTAATGCTTTCCTTTCATCACGTAATGCCTCCCCCTGCCCTTTCTTTACTTATCTAAAGAAATGCTAACCATTCTTCAAAGAGTGAGTTCAAGACTTGCATCCCTAAAACTTGCCCTGACTACTTCAGACCATTTTGATCTCATCCTTTGAACTCCTAAAACTATGTAATCTGCACTACATTTTTCTTTACTGTATTATACTCTGTTTAGTGCCATTTCACTTTAGGGTACAGGTTGAAACGGCGCCTCCTCCTAGTTCCCCACCATCTTGTCTCCCCCTTAAAAACTATTTCCACATGGTGCTCATATCTTGCAGGCAAGAGCAGTTAGAAATTATACATCCTTTATAACTACAAGCAATGGGGGTTGAACCACAGTAGATTCTCAAAAAAAAAAAAAAATGCCTGGAATCAGGACGCTGCAAAGTGAAATTGTTAAGGGTCTGAGTTTTGAAGTCATATTGATAAGGTTTTTATTTCACCTAAACAGTGGATGTCTGGAATGATCTTTGGCAAACGAGTTACTGAACCTCTCTCACTTGAGTATATCTATCTATAAACAGAGGGATAAGAATAATATCTACCTGATATGGTTGATGTAGGTATCAACAGGAGATAAACGCATATAAGGAGGGGAGGAGTCAAGATGGCGGAGAAGTAGCAGCTGAGACTACTTCAGGTTGCGGGAGATCAGCTAGATAGCTTATCTAAAGATTGCAAACACCTACAAATCCAACGGGAGATCGAAGAGAAGAAGAACAGCAATTCTAGAAACAGAAAATCAACCACTTTCTGAAAGGTAGGACTGGCGGAGAAGTGAATCCAAAGGGACGGGAAGATAGACCCCGGGGGGAGGGGCCGGCTCCCGGCAAGCGGCGGAGCAACGGAGCACAAAATCAGGACTTTTAAAACTCCGCCTGGGGCAAAGACACTTGAGAATCACTACAACAGGCCGCTCCCCCAGAAGATCAACAAGAAACCCATCCAGGACCAAGTTCACTTACGAGGAGTGCAGTTTCAATACCAAGGAGAGCAGGGGAATTCCAGAGGAGGAGAAAGCAAAGCACGGAACTCATGGCTTTCTCCCCAGGATTCTTTAGCCTTGCAGTTAATTTAATTTTTTTTTTCTTTTTCAATTTTTTTCTCTTCTTCTGCTAAATTTTTTTAAACTTTTACCCTTTTCTTTTTTAACGTTTTTTAACTAGTTTATCTAATATATATATATTTTTTTCCTTTTTATATTTTTTTCATTATTGTTTTTTTTTAATTTGTTTCTTTTTTCTTTTTTTTTCTTTCTGAACCTCTTTTTATCCCCTCCCCCCCCCCCCATGATTTGGGATCTCTTCTGATTTGGCTAAAGCATATTTTCCTGGGGTTGTTGCCACGCTTTTAGTATTTTACTTACTCCTTCATATACTCTTATCTGGACAAAATGACAAGGCGGAAAAATTCACCACAAAAAAAAGAACAAGAGGCAGTACCAAAGGCTAAGGACCTAATCAATACAGACATTGGTAATATGTCAGATCTAGAGTTCAGAATGACGATTCTCAAGGTTCTAGCTGGGCTCGAAAAAGGCATGGAAGATATTAGAGAAACCCTCTTGGGAGATATAAAAGCCCTTTCTGGAGAAATAAAAGAACTAAAATCTAATCAAGTTGAAATCAAAAAAGCTATTAATGAGGTGCAATCAAAAATGGAGGCTCTCACTGCTAGGATAAATGAGGCAGAAGAAAGAATTAGCGATATAGAAGACCAAATGACAGAGAATAAAGAAGCTGAACAAAAGAGGGACAAACAACTACCGGACCACGAGGGCAGAATTCGAGAGACAAGTGACACCATAAGACGAAACAACATTAGAATAATTGGGATTCCAGAAGAAGAAGAAAGAGAGAGGGGAGCAGAAGGTATATTGGAGAGAATTATTGGAGAGAATTTCCCCAATATGGCAAAGGGAACAAGCATCAAAATCCAGGAGGTTCAGAGAACCCCACTCAAAATCAATAAGAATAGGTCCACACCCGTCACCTAATAGTCAAATTTACAAGTCTTAGTGACAAAGAGAAAATCCTGAAAGCAGCCCGGGAGAAGAAGTCTGTAACATACAATGGTAAAAATATTAGATTGGCAGCAGACTTATCCACAGAGAGCTGGCAGGCCAGAAAGAGCTGGCATGATATATTCAGAGTACTAAACGAGAAAAACATGCAGCCAAGAATACTATATCCAGCTAGGCTATCATTGAAAATAGAAGGAGAGATTAAAAGCTTCCAGGACAAACAAAAACTGAAAGAATTTGCAAACACCAAACCAGTTCTACAGGAAATATTGAAAGGGGTCCTCTAAGCAAAGAGAGAGCCTAAAAGTAGTAGATCAGAAAGGAACGGAAACAATATACAATAACAGTCACCTTACAGGCAACACAATGGCACTAAATTCATATCTCTCAATAGTTACCCTGAATGTTAATGGGCTAAATGCCCCAATCAAAAGACACAGGGTATCAGAATGGATAAAAAAACAAAACCCATCTATATGTTGCCTACAAGAAACTCATTTTAAACCCGAAGACACCTTCAGATTTAAAGTGAGGGGGTGGAAAAGAATTTACCATGCTAATGGACATCAGAAGAAAGCAGGAGTGGCAATCCTTATATCAGATCACTTATATTTTAAACCAAAGACTATAATAAGAGATGAAGAAGGACACTATAGCATACTCAAAGGATCTGTCCAACAAGAAGATCTAACAATTGTAAATATCTATGCCGCTAACGTGGGAGCAGCCAACTATATAAACCAATTAATAACAAAATCAAAGAAACACATCGACAATCATACAGTAATAGTAGGGGACTTTAACACTCCCCTCACTGAAATGGACAGATCATCCAAGCAAACGATCAACAAGGAAATAAAGGCCTTAAATGACACACTGGACCAGATGGACATCACAGATATATTCAGAACATTTCATCCCAAAGCAACAGAATACACATTCTTCTCTAGTGCACATGGAACATTCTCCAGAATAGATCACATCCTTGGTTCTAAATCAGGTCTTAACCGTTATCAAAAGATTGGGATCATTCCCTGCATATTTTCAGACCACAATGCTCTGAAGCTAGAACTCAATCACAAGAGGAAATTTGGAAAGAACCCAAATACATGG